>NC_092873.1:536195398-536285398 GCF_028372415.1 Notamacropus eugenii
TGACCCTGCGCAAGTCACTTCATCCTGTTTGCCTTGGTGGAGAAAGAAATGGCAGACCACTCCAGCATCGGGTCATGAAGAGGCGGTCACAATTCAGATGGAGCAGCAGCAAGAAGGAATAAGGTAGAGTGGAAGAGGAGGAAAGGAGGTGGGTCTCTCTGAGGAAGGAGAATAAGCATTTATATTGCACCCCACTATGTGCCAGGCACTCTGCTAAACACTTTACAATTATTGTCTCCTTTGATCCCCACAACAACCATCCAAGGCAATCCTATTTTTAGGCCTATTTTACAGTTTAGGAAACTGAGGCAAACATAGGTGACTTGTCCAGGGCCACACAGCTAGCAAGTATCGTGTACCTTGTTATGTGCATGCTGCCTTCCCCATCAGACCAAGACCTGCTTATTTTTCTTATCTCCTGACTCAGCTTTTCTCTGGCTATCCCCCAGGGCCTGCACACTCTCCTTCCCACCTCTACCTCTGCCTGGCATCCTCTAAGTCCCAGTGAAAATTCCTCCTTCTAGAAGAAGGCTTCCTGATCTTGATACTGCAAGTAACTGCCTTCTCTTGATCACCCTTGACAGATGGACAGATGCTGTCTCTGGCTTGTCTATAAGGTGTCTCTCCCATTAGATCTTGAGCTCCTTGAGAGCTGGGACTGGCTTTTGTCTTTCCTTGTATCCCCAACACAATGTCTGCCTCATAGAGGGTGCTTAATAAATACTAGCTGACTGAAGAATCTAGATTTCTATCTATACATGTTTATATTAATATCAGTACACAATACATATCTGCATGTTCTGTTCAGCTCTGTCCAACTCTTCAGGACATGAAGAAATAATCCTCTCCATGTCCCACTGACATCAGGAACCCAATGGAGGACTGTCTTCAGGTTTCTTCTTTGTAACCCTCCTATCTAACAAATTCTCCTGGAGCTCTCCAGCCCCCGCAGGGGAAGGGACTGGACTTTTTCTGAGCCTGGATCACAGATATTCTCTGCTTAGTCAACAACTCAGGGTTGTTGATTCAGAGTGTCAATTCAGAGTCATGTTTGTTGCCTTCAATGGCCTCTCAGTTGCTGGAGGAAATGACCTGCTCCAACAGCCATGTCAAACAGGGGCTGCTAAGCTGTATATAAAGGGCTCACCGATCTTGGACTTAGTTTTAAAACATATTCTGATCTGTGTTTATTGTATTTTAAATTATTTTGTTAAATATTTCCCAGTTGCATTGAATCTAATTCCAGAGCTCTGTGGGTCATGGGATTGACATCGAAGTGCTGGAGTCCAGTGACCAGTGACCTGGGCCTCTGTATCCTAGACTTTGGTCCTGGCTCCACCCCCAAGGAACCGCAGTCAGATCCCTTCATCTTCCTGGGTCTCAGCAAGACTCTGGCTATACCAACATTTGCTCCAGCTCTTATGGTTATTGATGTCAAATGAGAGAGCAGATAAGAGAGGGCTTTGAAAAGAATAAAACTCTACCTTGATGGGAAATAGGATTGTCAATAGCTCCCATGTTCTTCTGGTCTGACACTCACTGGCAGTAGGAGCTTGGGTGAGTCATTGCTCAAGGACAGGATTGGCAGTGGGGTGGCAAGGTGCAGTGGCCAGAGTGCTGGGTCTGGAGTCAAGAAGACTTGAGTTCAAATCCTACCACAGACACTCAGGAAATGTGGTAAGTCACTCAGTTCCTCTACTTTCAATATCCTAATCTAGAAAATGGGGACAATGAACAAGCCCTCACAGGGTTGTTGTGAGGGTCAAAGGAGATTTCATGCGGATGCATATGTACTTATTGTGTGTGTGTGTGTGTGTGTGTGTGTGTGTATACGCATGCATACATACACAAGAAATCTCCTTTGAGATTTCTTCTTCACAACCATGTGAGGCTGTATGTGTGTGTATGTGGTGTGTGTGAATTTGTGTGAGTATGTGTGTGTTTGTGTGAGTGTATGGGAGTGTGTGTGTGAGTATACCTATGTGTATGTCTGTGTGTGAGTGTGTGTGTGTGTGTGTGTGTTTGCAAACTTCAGAGAGCCATCAGTGCTAGGTGTGGTTATTTTCTTGTACTCCCTAGCTCACCCCTTTGGGGGTTGGAGCAAGGCAGAAAGATGGAATAAATGTTAGCCGTGATGATTATTTTGTGTCAATGATAAATTAAACACCAGTGGGAATGGGGAAGGCCATGGAGAGGCAGCTTTGCCCAATGGACAGGGTCTGGTCTTGGAGTCAGAAAAACTCGAGTTCCCCCTTCCCCACCCTGGCATTATTAACCCTGGGACCTTGGACAAGGCATATCACATCTCTCAGCCTGGAGTCCTTATCTGTGGAATGAAGGGGCTGAGCTGGATGGTCTTTAGGGTCTCTTTAGATTTCTCATCTTCTGACATGATAGCTTGGAGGAGTGAGGCCCCCAGAGTCAACTTTTTTTCCTCCAAATCCCAGAAGCCAATCTCATTCAATCTTTTTGTCCTACTTAGCACTAGGAATCCTTCCTGGATGATGGATTAAAGGTTTGTATGGAGGAAGGGCTCGGGGCTCTGGGTCCTCAGTCCTGCCAAAGAAAAGACAGGCCTGAATGATGCAATGTTCCCTCCATTGGATCTGAGCCTCTGGGGCCTTCCTGAGCCACTTTAAGCCAATGGCTTGCTCAGCATCACACCCAGGAATCTTTCCCTATGCACCAGATTGCAGATCTCTTGGCCAGTAGCCCCTGCGAGCCCCAGCACAGCCTGCGCCCACTCAGGTGTCAAGGCAGTTTCCAAGATAACCATGCCAGGAAGGGGTGACTACAAACTGACTTGGAGCTGATAGGCGATTCTAGGAGCAGCCCCTGCTCCTGAGCTCCATCTGCTTCCCTGGGATCCCTGGGCAGGGAGCTGGGGGTGGGGGGGGCGCCTGGGCTGGCTGCTTTCGCCAGGCACATAGAACAGACTGACTCACATCCCACGTCTGGGCTCTGCTTTCACTCCTGGCCCAAAGAAAGACTTCCTCGATATTAGCCAGGCACCTCCAATCTGTTTGAAAAGCTCATTGACTCCAACAGGAAGACTAGCCTTTGTTCAGCTGTGAACTCCCGGCTGTTTCCTATCATTAGGGGGGATGGTTCTGGCTCTCCCAGACTTACTCTTTTGTTTGTTTGGCTTGGGGCAGAGAGACAGGGGCACTTGTTTTCCTTTTTTTTGCTTTTGCTTGAGGCTGCTCTCTTACCTTTTTGGGGGGAGTCCTTGCCCCTGGCCACCTCTTGGAAATCCTCCAGCTCTTCTACAAAGGTGTCCTTTCAGTGGAGCATCGTGGTCCCCCATCCTGATCCCGAGGTTTTGGCTTCCTATCTGATGGATCTGAACGGATCCAGCCCATTTCTGGGAGGCAGCTGCTGACCTCACCCGGCTCTTTGGCTGGCTTCCTGCTCTAAGCTAATGATTGCTGAGAAGATGAAATAGAATTTTGGGGGGAAAATGCCATTAAAATAAACAAGGCCAATTCTATCCTTCCTCAAAGAGACAGCTAGCTCTAGGATGAAATCATGGGTCTAGAACTAGAAGGAGGACGAACCTGGAGCTGGGAAAGAGAACGAGGCCATCTAATACAAGCCTGTCATGAGGAAAGAGGAGGAAACTGACCCAGAGGGAAGTGAAAGGACTTTGCCAAGGTCACCAGGGTTCTAAGCAACAGAACTGGGACTTCATTCATGTCCTACAGCCCCCAAATTCAGCACTTCTTTTCACTTTAGAACAGGGATTCGGAACTTGCGGTTCAGAAACGTTTTAGGGAATGTTTTGGATAACTGTCTCAATATCCTGCCTTCTTGTGGAAGGTTTCTTTCATTTTGTGCTTTTAAATGCGTGAGGCTGAGGCAGGGTCCGAAGGCTGGAGCAGACCTCCCAAGGAGGTCACCACAGGCACACAAAAGGGAAGCACCCCATGTTAGGTACTTGAAAGTACCAGGTGCCAGGAGTCAGAAAACCTGTGTTCAGATTCAGTTGCTTAACTCCTGCTCAATCTCGCTAAACATTTATTAAGTACCTACCTATTGTGTGCCAGGCATTATACCAACCACCAGGGATACAAAGAAAGTCTAAAGACAGTCCTGTCCTCAAGGTTATGATCTAATGAGGAAAACAATCATGTCTAAATAAGCTACAGACAGGATAAATCAGGGGTGATCTGCAGGGCGAAGGGGCACGCATTAAAGTGGCTTGGGAATGACTTCCTATATAAGGTAGAATTTTATAGAGCTAAGAGGTATAAAGGGAAAAGGGGGGGGGGCAATCAGAGGAAATGTCCAGACTCTGGAGGTGGGAGTGTCTTGAACAAGGAGGCACAGCAAGGAAGCCAGTGTCACTGGATCAAAGAGTGATGGGGTGTCAGGTGTGAGAGGAATGGAAAAGGAGGAAGAGACCAACCTATGAAAGGCTGTGAATGGCAAGCAGGGGATTTTGCATTTGATGCTGCAGGTACTAGGTAGCCCCTGGAGTTTATTGAATAGGGGAGTGACATGATCAGACCTGCCTTTTGGGAAAATCCCTTTGGTGGCTCATTGGGGGATGATGTGGAGTTGGAGGAGACTGAGGCAGGCAGACTCCTCCCTCCCCAGCAGCTACTGTGGTGGTCCATGTATGAGGTGAGGAGGGTCACAGTGTCCAAGGAGAGAAGGGAATGTAACTTGTGGTGTTACAAGGCAAAATGACAAGACTTGACAAGAGAATGCATATGGACGGTAGAGAGAGCAAAGGGTCTCACCTGGCGCCTAGCTTGTCAGCCTAGGTGAATGAGGAGGGTGGAGGTACCCTCAGCAGGGACAGGGAAGCTAAGAAAAGAAGATGATTTGCGGAAAACTGAATGAGTTCAGTTTGGACATGTTGAATTTAAAATGTCTACAGGACATCCAGTTTACAATGTCCAACAGGCAACTAGTGATGCAAGACTGGAGGAGCTGGATAAATAGATCTGAGAATCAGCAACAAAGATGCTAATTCCCAATAATGTGACATTTACCTACCTCCTCCTATTTGCTAGGAACTGTGTACAAGTACAAATATGATCTCACTGGAACTCCACAACAACCATGAGAGATAGGTGCTAGCATTATTCTCATTTTACAATTGAAGAAAATGGGGCAAACCTGGTGAGATCACTCAATGAAATTGTATAGAGAGCAAAGAGAAGATGGCCCAGGATGGAGCCCTGTGGGACACCTGGGCCAAGATTTGGCAAAGAAGCCTGAAAAGAAGAGGTCAGATGTGTTGGAGGCAAGGTAGGCTAGGAGAGCATCCCCAAAATCTAGAGGAAAGGTGGTACTGAGGAGAAGAAAGTGATCAAGCAGGGTCAGATATAGCCCAGAGACAAAGCAGAACAAGGATGGAGGACTGGCCAGTTAAGAGCTCGCTGGGAACTTTGGGAGGAGAGTTTCAGGTGAATGATGGAGTCCAAAGCCAGACTGTAGAAAGCTAAGAAGAAAATGAGAGGGAAAGAAGGGAAAGTTGTAGATGACCACCCTAAGGAGACAGGCCCTCAAAGGGAGAAGAGCTAGCAAGTGGCAGCTAGCAGGGATAGATGCATCCAATGAGGGGTTTCTGAGGATGAAGGAGACATGAGCATGTTTGAAGGTGACAGGGAAGGAGCCAATAAATAGGGAGAGAAGGAAAGACTGAAGAAAAGTAAGAGAATAGGGGCGATGGAGGGGCAATCTGCTGGAGGAGACAGGATGGAGTGGGATCTTGGGCTTGCTTGTGCATGTAGAGGGCTTCTCGTGGCCAAGGAGAAGGGTCACCTCTTCATGGATAGGAGCCAAGGAAAAGACAGGCAGAAGGCATCTGAGTGATGGAGATGAGGAGGGGAGAAGAGGGAGTTCATAGTGAATCACCTGAATTGTTTCTGTAAGATATGAGGCAAGGTTCTCAGCTGAGAGAGAGGGGGAGCCATGGGAGGTTGGGGAAAGAGTTGGGGTGGAGAGCGGGATAGTGAGTCCATCAGGGAGGTGTAAAATAATGACAATAGCTAACATTCGCATAGCGCTGAATGTGTGCTGGGCACTATGCGATTAGGATCTCATTGTGATCCTTGCAACAACTCTGGGAAATAGGTAATATTATTTGTGCTATTTTAGAGATAAAGATCAGCAGTTAAGTGACTTTCTGGGGGTCATACAGCTAGTGCGTGTCTGAGGCCACATTTGAACTCAGGTCTTCCTGACTCCATACTCAGTGCTCGATGCACTATGGCACCACCCAGTTGCACTGTCTGAAGGATTGTCTTGCTGTTGTGACGTCCAGCTAAGATTATGTAGGTAGATCCAGTCACCAGGGTTCCGGGATTTTTTCCAGCTTTATTTGATAGAACATGAGAAGAGTGATTCTGGGCTGAGGTTTAGCAGGGCAAGACTGGCAAGAGAATAAAGGATCAAAGGGCGAGGGCCTGAGGAAATGGCCATCTTTCCCTCCTCTGCAGGCAGGGGGAGGCCCTTGGGAGGGGGAAGAGGCCAGTGCAGCAGAGGAGTAAGCACTCGATGGAATGACTCCAGAATTCTTCCTGGATGTCAGGAATATGCCAGTCTTAGGAAACTGTCTCATGGTGGGACTGGGGGTGGGTAGTCATTTAACATCTTGGAGAGGCAGTTCTAGTATCTGAAAAATCATAGTGACCCCTGCCTGGTGACCTCAGGAGTAGTTGTTAGCTAAGCGAACTCAGAGGGCTATATAATCTGAAAAGAATAATTATACAATAATATACTTTACTATAATATAACATAATATACAATACTATACTATACTATACAATGATATGATATGATATAATAAATATAATGTAGCATAATATAATACAATATAACATAACATAACATAATATAATGATATAATCTGAAAAATCATAGTGACCCCTGCCTGGTGACCTTGGGAGCAGTTGTTAGGTAAGCAAACTCAATAGGAGTAATTGGTACAGTAGAGGCATCCTGGCGTAGTGGATAGAAGAGCAGCCCTGAGACCCTGAGTGCAAGGCCTGCCTCTGACTCAGTATCAGTGAGACTCTGGCCTGCTACCTGCCTTCACAGGTAGCTCTTCAAGGCTCTGAGTCATCAAGCAGTCATGGATCTGCGCTGGCTGTCCTTTGACAGGCGATCCAGTAACCTTCATGGGGCTTGTGTCCAAGGGGGTTAGTGCCCTGAATGGCACTGATGGAAGAGGCCCCTCCAGGTGGAGGAGAGAATACATACCCTAGCCCTGAGAGATGGGAAACCTCGACCGACTCTTCTCCCTGCTCCCTGGGTGTCCTGGGTGCACTGTCTGCGCAGCAGCAGTCTCTGAGCCCGGAGCCCTGCAGTTTGTTTGGGAAAGCCAGGAGGGTGAGTCCTGGGCTGTCTCTTGTAACTATCAGCCTTCTGAGTAAATGGGAGTCTACAGCTTTGGGCGCAAGGGTTGCCTTCAACTCTGTAATCTCAGACGTTTGCCCAGATTTCTCCAAGAACCAATTAGTTCTACTGCAGGAGCAAAGCTCCCAGCTATTAGAAGCAGAGCCGGATAGAGGGGAACTTCAAAAGATGTTTTCACATTAAAAATTTGTAACAATTCAATTATTTGATTATATTACTTGCTAGGGAACAATGTGAATGCTAAACAATGGCAGAGCTTTCTAGAGTTGAAAAGCCACAAGACCCAAACTCTTTAAAAAGTAATAGAGTCCGCATGGACTCAATAATTTTCATTTTATAATAGACCCAAGTTACCCCCAAAATCTTCAGTGGCGAATCTGGAAATTATAATGCTATCCCACAGAGAGCTTTCAGGCAGGTTTACCCCGACCCTGGGAGGACGTTGCTGACCTTGGTGCCCATCTGCTGGGCAGCGTGGGGCAGTGCCCACTAAGCGCCAACTCGAGAGAGGACTCGTCCAGTCTGGTCCAGGGAAGCTTCCGAGGCACTTTTCCTGACTCCGCAAATTTTCCAGAAGTGCCTTCTTTTCTGGAGAGCTGGGGAATGATCCAACTGCTCAATGAAATAGTTGTGCTCGCCCTACTGAAGGGCTTATGGGTAAAAGACAGACAAATGCTATCAGCACCTTCTCCCTGAAAGGCTGCTGGCATCGTGGAGGATGATCCTAGAGCAGTCCTCAGTCTCTTTGTCTCATGGATGCCTTCTCAGGATAATGTTCTCCATGCATCAAACAAAGAACATAGGATTACAAAGGAAACCAATTCGTTGAAATAAAGTTATTATATTTTTATTTTATTTTTAAGTTATGGAATAAAACAAGCATTCACCACATGGTATAATTTAAAAAAAGATGATTGCCCACGAAATTGCAAGCCCACCATGGACGGCTAGTTGTTGCTTTTAAAGATGTAATAAAGTCGGCATGTAAATTTCCTTTTTCTCCCTCTCCCCTCCCCCACCCTAGAGATGGCTCACGGACCCTTTGTCCTAAGGGAACTTGGAATGGCTCTATTATCAATCCTATGTTTAGTTCACCCTATTTTTTAACGTTTATTTTTTTCTAGAGCCTTTATTCATTCTACTAAAAGCATTTAGCACGCGCAATTTTAATTTCTGCCCTCAAAAATAATTCTGTTCATTTTGAAGAATATGTAAACAAGTCATAAACATGTGCTAGAGTTACTATGTAACATAAGGTTTGAGAAGAGAATTATGTATCAATCTGAAGAGATACATTGTAAACATAAACCTTCCATATTCATTCATTAATAGTTCAGAAACAGCAATGTTTAAAAAAAATCTCTTCAGAGTTAAAAACACGAATGAGAAAGGAATAACTGTAATTTGTTATTTTCAATAGGTGATACAGTAGATAACAGCCTTGGATCTGGCATTAAGAAGACCAGAGTGCAAGTATGGCCTCAGACACTTACTAGTTGTGTTATGTTTCAGGCCATTTGAAAGACTTTCTGGGGAGCACCAGAGATTAAGTGATTTGCACAGGGTTGCATCACCATGGGAGGGCAGAAATAGGACTCAGACCAAGCTTTTCTGACTCTGAATCTGGCTCTCTAACCACCAGGCAGTCCTGCCTCTCTTGGCTCACTCCTTTGGAAGACTGTGAGCATTTGCCAGTCTACCTTGGTAGAGGGCATTCTCCCAGAGACATTTCCTTCTATCAAGATTGGTCACAAAACCTCAGGGCATGGGGTCTAGTTGAGCTTGATGCAGTTATAGAAAGTCCTCAGTTTATACCCTATTCTACAGCCTCATTATGATGTTGACCTGGGTCATCGTGGGCTTCACCAGTGGAACTTCAACTCTAGTTGGGTCTTTGAGGACAAGCCCAGTTATGGACCATCCCCTGAGAGGTCATCAGGCTGGGACAAGAGAAAGACTGGCCATCAGGGATCCTTTTGTGTCTCAGCCATTCAAGACTATAGACTGAGGGAGTGCAGAATGTGATCTATATTATCGCAGGTAGCGTTCACAACAACAGAATAATCATGGATTCTTTGAAGAACTGGAGCCACTATCGAATTTATTCAAGTAATGGAGAAGCATGGGCTTTGTTTTTTTTTAAACAGAGTCACACAGAGAGGGGTGCATTGGGACAATTCACCCTGCTGTGATGGCTGCAGTGGACTGAAAGCACAGAGACCAGAGACCAGAGGGAAGATGTGGGAATGCTATTGCAATGGCCTGGGGAAAAGGAAGGGAGGCTGGGAATCAGTGAGGTTCTCTCAGAAACAGAAATGAGGTGGCATTCAGGATACAAAGGTAGAATTAATTAGCAGGATCTGGTGATTGGATGATATCATGGGCTTTTAAACATGGATGCCTAGGATTGTGGTGATGCCAGGAATGGAAGAGTTTGTGAAAAGGAGTTGTTGAAGCATTGACCTTAGGCTGTGAGCCCCTGAAACCTGGGACTGTCTTGCTACTCTCCTTTGTAACCCCCAACCCTTAATACTGTGCCAACTCATGTATTGTTCAGTCATGTTCAATTCTTCATGACCCCTTTTGGGGTTTTCTTGTCAAAGATACTGGAGTGGTTTAGCATTTTTTTCTCCAGCTCATTATACAGATGAGGAAACTGAGGCAAATAAGGTTAAGTGACTTGCCCAGGGTCACAACTGGAGGTGATGCAGTGGATAGAGAGGTAGACTTGAAGTCAGGAAGACCTGAGTTCAAATCTTGCTTCAGACACTTATTAGCTTTGTGATGCTGGCAACATACTTAATATCTCTGTGCCTCCATGTGCTCTATAAAAAGAAAAGGATTCAACTTGTCCATTCTGGTTCTAAATCTATGATTCTCTGATCTTAGAAAGGTGATGCTCAGGGGTGTGGAACCTGCAACCTTGAGGCCACATGTGGCCCTCTAGGCCCTCAAGTGAAGCCTTCTGACTGACTACAAGTATTACAGAACAAATCTTTTTATTAAGGAGATTTGTTCTGTGAAGTTTGGATGCAGTCCAAGGGCTGTACTTGAGGACCTAGAGGGCCACATGTGGCCTCAAGGCCCCAGGTTCCCCACCCTTGGATATTATTGTAGAAGCCAGGAGAGTGGGGAGGTAATGTCCTAGAGAGAATTTACAGGAATAAGAGAGCTGGGCACATGGGAATGTGGTGATCTGGCTGGTGGAGTAAAGAGGAGCTGCTGCCCCTTCCTCCCCTTCCCCCAATCTCTTTCATCTCATTTTGGTCATAGCCATGGAAACTGAAATAGGAGACCATTGGTGAACAAGCATCTAAGCATCTACTGTGCACCAGGGACTGTTCTAGTTCTGGAGGATACAGAGACCCAGATGGAGGAATAGTGGGACTCAAAGATGGTGCAACCTGTATTCACTCACATATGGTCATAGCACAAGGTGAGACAGATTGAGTGAGTAGGTGAGGCCCAAGAGAGCCATAGGAAGATGCAGTCTTCATAGAAGGTCCCGTGTCTGACCGAGGTCTGCAGAGATGGAACATGGGTCACCATGGGGTAAAGAGGACAAAACTCCGAACCAGCCCAGAGTTACAAAGGTCCAGGCATTTCTGCATCTGGGAAGGATTTCACATACAAATCAAGACTTGTCTGAGGCGCTTGAGGCAGACCCTGATGGGAACTCCCCTAAGGAGAGACGTAGACAAGAAGACAGGCACAGAGATCTTGGTGATGCCAACCAGAGTAGAGGAATGGCTTTGTTTTGTTTGAGAGGCTCAAGTCAGAAGAAAGCAGAATGTGTTTAGGTTTGGTATGCACAAAGGGGCTTGTCTGTCACCTCCATTAGAGGTGTACCATCCTTGAGGACAGGGTCCACTCGTGGTTTGTTTGCCTTCCTTTGACTCTTCAGCATTTGGCACAGTGCTTGGTACACAGTAAGTACAGTACTTAATAAAGGTTTGTAGGCTGATTGTCTGATGACCAAAGACCAGTCAATGGTGGAGATCCTAACGGATGAGAGTTTGTTTTCTCTAATGAGAGGCACATGGAGAGTGAAGACGTACCCTCAGAAAAGAGAGGAAGAGAAAGGGGCAGTCCCTGGCTTCCTCCAGCAGCCAGTGACAACCAGAATCAGGCTCTTACTTTGGCCATAGGGGTGGGGTGGGGTGGGGTTTCTAGGTTTAAAACTTGGTTCCATTTCAGGGATGATTCTGTGTCTTTGTCTTTCCAAAGACAGGTTCGAGATAGAGGTGCAAACAAGACTGACCCCAAATAGTCAGGCTATGTCTATGCCCCCTTTGTAGCAATTCACTGGCTTGTATTTCTCAATAATTAACCAACAAATAGCTGGCCACTGTTCGTGGTTTGCTTCAAGGTTTTTTCCAGCTCAAAAGCCTAGTGACCATAATTTGTCTCTTCACTTGATGGCTGCATTTTCATTCAAAGCTTTCTGGGGGTGGGGTGGTGGTATGGAGGGGCTCTGGGTCTGGGATCCCACTGGAGGTAGGTCAGTAGTTATTTTGATCTGAGGACCCCTTTACATTCTTAAAAATTAATGAGTGCCCCCAAGAGCTTTCAGTGGGCTATTTCTACTTACATTAGAAATGGAAACATCTTAGTATTATTACACAAACAGTTTTGACCTCTTCCACCAAAATATCTTAGGGATCTCTAGGATTCCCCAGACCACACTTTGAGACACTCTGGTAGAAAACTCATAATGAGAAAATGTCCTCTGCCAACATCAAGGCACATATGCTCTGAAACTGACAGTCTGGGAGAGGTTGACCAAGGCACAAAAGGTTTAGGGCCCAGCCCAGGGCTACAGGCCATATGTGACAGAGGTGGGCCTTGAGGTCTGGCCTTTCTGGCTCGGCTCTGGCTCCCTAACCACTTGGCCAAACTGCTTCAATTAGCAATCAAAGTGGCATTTAGGAAGCTTGCTAAAGTGGCCAAACATGCTGGTGTTGACATTTTTGGTGCAATGGTAAGTTGGGGATGGGAGTTAAAAGCACCTTTAAAACAGCTCCAGAGAGAGAAATAAAATGCTAACATAGGAACACGCTGCTTCTTTGTCTGACCCTGAGTGGACATCGGCCAATGTGAGGAGTGTAATCATGGGACCTCCAAAGAAACAGAAATGCAAAGGTGAGGGAATGTCCAGATCCCTCAGGAGCCCCCAAGGAGACACATGGACTCCCCGTTCTCAAAGAAAAACGTTCATTCATTCAGGATTGATCCTCATTAAATGAGGTGAATAATTGCATCTCCACTTCTCAGGCACGTGTAGACCCAATTCCTCAGTGGATCATGAGGTA
Source organism: Notamacropus eugenii (assembly GCF_028372415.1). NCBI lineage: Eukaryota > Metazoa > Chordata > Mammalia > Diprotodontia > Macropodidae > Notamacropus > Notamacropus eugenii. The sequence continues at coordinate 536,208,082 of NC_092873.1, forward strand.
ACAAATGAGAAAAACAGAATTATAATGGTGATTCTGAAGTGCCAAGCAGGGCTAGACATGTCACTTCCTCTCCTTTAAAAGGGAAATTGGGGATAGTGACCCCCATACCCTCATGGTGCGGCAGAACTTGGAATGACTCATTTAAGCAGCTTGCCCAGCAGCCAGACGGCCGGGCCTGGAACATATGTGCATTTAATAAATATTTTTGGATGATGTTGCCAGCCCTTAAAATAATGTGCAGGATAACGGTAATCAGGGGCTTTGGCCAGGAGCCTCGGGAGCCAGGCTTCCATGGTTCTAGGCATAGCCTCAAGCTAAAGATAGTCAGCTGGGGGCCTTCTAAATACAAAGCTAAAAGTCAAATTCACCATCTCCAGTTTGGGTCGAGGCCCAGAGTCACGAGCACCTTCTCCACTGGTGGTTCATCAGAACCCCTGTCTCAGGTCCAGACGGAGTCCTCCCCCTGCCCCTGCAGCTTGCTGCATTATAGGAAGGGGTTTGATCTCAAAACAAGACTTCTGAAGCTTGTATCCAATGTGAATGAAGTCAGAGAGAGGGGGAAAGGGCTCTGCTTGGGTTAGTGGCTAGGTCTGTGACCTGGGTTCAAATCCTGCCTCAGACACTTCTCTGTGTAAGTGGGCAAGTCATTGAACTGTTCTGTGCCTCAGTTTCCCAATATGTAAAAGATGAGGAGTAGACTGAGGGCTTTCTGAGAGTTATCTCAGCTCTCCATCTGTGACCCTACCATCCTGGGTCTTGATTATGCCACTTTTTAGAAGAATAAACTTGGACAAGACACTGACTTCCCAGGGCTGGGTGCCCTCTTTTATAAAGTGGAAATACAAAGACCTGATCTGTATTCCTCACGGGGTGCTGGAGGATAGATCAGAAAAGGATGTGACCCTTGTAAACGTTTGTGCAGCGGGACAATATGAAACATCTGTATGTTGACCCAAGATTCATTTGGACACTTATTTAGCTCCTGTTACACAGAAGGTCAGAGCAGCATGTCAGTGTGAATAGAGAGGGGGCTTTGGAGTCAGGACGGTGGGTGTGAGTGCTTCTGACACTTTTACCCAGTCGGGATTGCTGCCTCCGCCATCTGGGACCTTCAATTTTCTGTTGTTTTATCAAGAAGGAATGCCCAGCTGACTTTCACTGGACTGAATTTGTCTACCTTTTCTTCCCCGGACCCTCTGTTCTCCTGCTGGAGCAACCAGTAAGAGGGCTCCCCTATCCCTGCTCTCAGTGACCCTGCACAGAGCCTCAGGGATCCTCTGGGTTTGGGAGCATACACCAGCCCCAAAGCATCAGAGTGTGGAGATTGCCCTGGTTCTGGGTCATGTTCATGGTTCACAGGCCAATCAGAGGATCTCAGAACTTCGAAGGAACCTCCGAACGAACGCATCTTGGCCAAACCACAGCTGAACAATAATCTCCTCTCCTGCTAAGTGATCACCCAGAATATGTCTGTTTTAAAGGCTCCAGTGAATGGGAACTAATAGTGATAAGGAAGGGAAGGGATAAAGGAGATGCACCAGGCCCTGGGTGAAGCACTTGCCAAATACTTTCTCATTACTGCTGCTACTGCTACGGCTACTATCACCACCACCACCACCATCACCCCCACCACCACCACTACTACTACCGCTACTACTACCACCACCACCACTACTGCTATTACTACTACCACCGCTACTGCTGCTGCTGCTGCTGCTGGTACTGCTGTTGCTTCTACTGCTGCTACTGCTATTGATGCTGCTCCTCCTACTACTACTACTATTACTACTGTTGCTGCTGCTGCTGCTGCCAATATCACCTAGCATTTAATTTATGTAGTCCTTGGAGGTTTGTGCTCCAATATTTACAAAGTATGTTCCTTACCACTATTCTACGAGGGAGGTAGTACAGCGTTCTTATCCTCATTTTACAGATGAGAAAACTGAGGGTCACCAGGTTCAGTGACTTGGCTAGGTTCCCTCATTTCCTAAGGGGGCAGATTAGTAGGTTGAGGCACACTGCAGAGCCTTTCCTAGAGTAGCTTCCTAAGGATAGTCAGTCCCACTGAAGGCCTCCATCACCACTTCCTGGTATGATACAGACACAGCACTCATTCTGAGATCGACACAGCTGGTGTTCCATTGCTCCACTACTGGAGTCCACTATTAGGTGCCATTGTTAGCTAGGGAACATAGTCTCTATCCCTGGGAACAGGCACAGCTTTATCATGGAAGTAACTGGGCATGAATCCTTGCTGATGAGCAGGATGATTTCAAGGGGATGATATCTGTTCTAGAGCGGCCTAAGGTAATCCTTGCTTATTCTCAAGCTTAGCCAGAGGCCCCGAAGCTTTATACCAGTTCTTACAACACCTTGCTTCTCAGTCAGTTGCTCAACAAACACTTGTTAACCCTTTACTGTGCACCAGGCGCTGTCTTTTCAGATGTTTCATTTCTGACCTTTGGCCTACCTGTCCCTCAGTTTAATTTAAGAACCTCCATGAAAGAAAGAAAGAAAGAAAGAAAGAAAGAAAGAAAGAAAGAAAGAAAGAAAGAAAGAAAGAAAGAAAGAAAGAAAGAAAGAAAGAAAGAAAGATAGAAAGATAGAAAGAAAGAAAAAGAAAGAAAGAAAGAAAGGAAGGAAGGAAGGAAGAAAGAAAGAAAGAAAGAAAGAAAGAAAGAAAGAAAGAAAGAAAGAAAGAAAGAAAGAAAGAAAGAAAGAAAGAAAGAAAGAAAGAAAAAGAAAAAATGACTTCATCCAAACCAACCAGCACATTGACGGTTGCTGACAAAACACAGCATTCTGGCCCCATAGCCCCCATGGCCACCTAATGGAGGGAGTGTTTCTCTGTTGCTGCTTGGGGACACTCATTTTTGAAGTGGCTCATGTGACCCATACGCAGTTGGCCCTACAATGCTTCTCATCCCACCCTAGCCACCTTCTTGCCAGCTGCCTAGCTAGTGTAAGGGGGTAGAGTTCTAATCTAACCTCAGGCACTGACTAGCTGTGTGACTCTGGGACAGTCACTTAACCTCTCGGTTTCCTCACTTGTAAAGTGGACATAATAATAACACCTCTTCCCCAGGGCACAGGGCAGGTATTTAATAAAAGCTTATTTCCTTTCTTTCATGTTTTTCTCTGTGAACCATAATCAAATTAATATTTTCATTTCTATTGAAAGGGTGTCTCAGTTCCTTTGGACTCCATTCGCCCACCCTGTGATTTCTCAAGACAGCTCTTCCTAACTCCCATCCTCCTCTATGTGTGCTTTCCCCCATCTCCTTTAAGGCAGGAATGTTTCACTTTTGTCTTTGTATCTATGATGCTTAGCACAATGCTCACAAGATAGTAAATGCTTAATAGATATTTTCCTATCCTTCCCTTCCTTTCCCTTCCTTTCTTCCACCTATCCATTTATTTGGTTGCTAAGTAAAAAGTCTCAAGACCTCTTATTATAAAGGAAATTGAATAAATAAAATTAAAAGTCATTGAACTGGGATCATCATGGGGCAGAGATGGTTGAATGAAGAAAATATCCAATCCACATTCTGATGCATTTTTTTCCATCTGCCATTCATCTTGTTAACATCAGCCTTCCTAATTTATTGGTCATGTAGAAATGCTTTAGCTAGGAAAGTGAAGAAAATGAAAGAGTGTAAATCACCATGGTCAGCTTCATAGACCACAAGGCAACCCAGAAGGGCTCCATCTGTAAGAATGGAGCTCAGACTCTTGAGAGACACAAGGGTTGACAGTTCATCAGAAGCTGTCCTGGAGCTCCTATCCCAGAGACTGGGCAAGAGAATCTTCTAAAAGAAGGAAAGAAGGAAGGAAGGAAGGAAGGAAGGAAGGAAGGAAGGAAGGAAGGAAGGAAGGAAGGAAGGAAGGAAGGAAGGAAGGAAGCATTTTGGAGCAGCTGAAGGACAGCAGTTGCCTGGGGTCCCAGCCTCAGGATGAACATGCTGAGCATCTCAGAAGAGCTGTTGTGTTTCTACCTTTCATCCTTGAGCTCTGGTATTTGAATCCTGTTTCCTTTTTGGATTCATTACAAACATTTGTGCACCTTTGCCATCCTCCTCTTCCTAAAGTGGTGATTGAAATGAATTTCCCCCACTTGAATCGAGAAGACAGGTCTAGTATAGGTAACTTATCAATAACCATGGACATTTATCTAACACTGTAAATAAATGAAGTAATAGGCATCTATTAAGTGCCTCCTGTGTGCCAAGCACTATATGAAGAGATGAACATACAATTGCCCATGAACGCTCTCTCACCTTCAGGAGCCCACGTTCTCGGGAGGACGCAGCTTCCATGAGGCTGTTTAGCTGCAAGGAAAGATGAACCCATCTGACTTAAACCCCGGAACAACCCTGGCATAATGGAGTGAGTGTCAGCTCTAGACTTAACAGACCTGGGTTCAAATTCTGGCCCTGCTGCTCAACCATGTGATGGTGGAGAACCTTTAAATCTCTCCAGGCCTCATTTTACGGATGTGGATGTATGGGTGTGTATATCTACATATGCACATATATGGGGCAGCTAGATAGCCCAGTGCATAGAGGGCTGGGCCTGGAGTCAGGAAGACTCATCTCCCTGAGTTCAAATCTAGCATCAGACACTTCCTAGCTGTGTGACCCTGTTTGCCTCAGTTTCTCATCTGTAAAATGAGCTGGAGAAGGAAATGGCAAACTACTCCAATGTCTTTGCCAAGAAAACACTGAACAAGGACCCAAAGATTCAGACATGGCGACAAAATGACTAAACAACAAAGCTACATATGTATACGTTATTATTATTGATTTCCTGCATCTCTAAAATGAGAAGATTGAAATAGATTATCTCTAACATACCTTCCAGATGAAAATCTATGTTTTTTTGAAGCCTATGGGGTAGGTCTTACTGATAATCTTAACCCTATTTTATAGATGAGGAAATGGAAGCTCAGGGAGGATAAATAAGTTGCCCCTGGTCTCACAGATAACACTATTTCTTCCTGACTCCTTAATCTACCATGCCTCAAGGCTATGGTCTAAATTTAAGTAAGCAAAGATTGTAGGACATGGATGGACTTCCTTCTCCTGGGACAAAACTACCTGGAGAAAGGGGAAGGTGGCAAATGCTATTGAGAAGGGTCTTTCCATCCACACCACCACCACCAACTCGCTCGTGAGTCAAGAAAGCCCACCTGGCTGGAGCAGCAAAGTATCTTAAAGTAGAAAGGAAGGGATGTGTTCCAGGCAGGTTCAACCACCATCTTCCCTGAGTTCGTGGTGGAGACAGCCCAGGAGCTCAGTGGCCAAAGAAATGACCCAACCCCATAGACTGGTGGTCCTGCTCTCATCTTTAAGAGAAGCAGTCATCTTGGAGAAGGGCTGTCTTCATCATCACCACCAGCTGCCAACTAAATGCCACTGATGAGAAAGTCAGACCAAAGACCTCGTAACAGTGGTGCCCCCTTCCCCTCCCACACCACCAAGCCTTCTTCTAGTCCACCCCCTGCAACTGGCATCCAGGGGACCCAGCTTGTGGTATGTGCCACCTGTCTCTGCAGGGCCTGTGGTCACAGCCCCCCCAAACCCAGAAGAGTCATTGCCACCCAAGTTTTGGTGCTGTCAAATGATTCAGCACGAGAAAGATACTGTCTCATCAATGGAAATAACGCGAAAGAAGACAGATTATTACCTATTTTGTTGATTTGCTCTAAGGATCAGGGGGTTTTTCCATCTGATAAGCAGTTCAAGCCCCACTTCTGTATTATTCCCTCCTGTTAGAATGTGAGGCCTTTGAGAGCAGACTCTGCCTTGCTTTTCTATCTGTCTCCCCCATCCTGAGCACCATGTTTTGACCAGAGTAAGCACCTAAGAATAACCATTCATTTATTCACTGCTGAGGAGTATGGAGGGTGGACTTTTACAAACAAGATGAAACTTCCCCCCAGTTCTTCACTAGGAATCTGCCTTTTCAAAAGTCAGTTGCCATTTTTTTCTAAAGACATTTCTTTACTGCATTTGAAAGCAATCTCAGAAGTGAGCCTCCATGTGAATGCAATTGATGGGAGTTCACATTTCCTTTAGACATGATTGTGAGCAAAACACATGTTTTTCCATCCAAGCTGGAGATGGAAAATTGTGCATTACATTTCAGACTCATGATGCCACAGTTGGAAATAAATGCATTTTTTGCACACACATTTCATTTTCGTCTTTGTATCCCCCAGTGTCTAGAACAGTGTCTGGTATTGAGTAGGGGCTTAAGGAATGTTTGTTGATTGATTTTCAGGCTTGCTTCACCAACTGGACCTGACCTTCCCAATGTCTTCAGCACCTGGATGTTTGGGGCTCTAGGAGACTTTTCCCCCAACTTTTCAATGACCATAAGAGAATTATAATGTACTTTTACTAGTGAAAGGTAAGTAACACAAAGGCCCATTACTTCTACCTGCCAGAGGAGGAGAAAGGGAATGCACACCTTTTGTTTGGTCTTTGTTAGGTAAGACAGTGCCTAGTAGGATTTCAATTGTTGTTTTTAGTTATTTTATTCTGAACTTACAAACCAACCCAAATGCATTTCCTCCTACAGAGTGGAACAGAAAAAGACTACTGTATGTGAAACTGCAGGTCTCGGACCATGTATCTTGCTTTTCTTTCCAGGTTTATAAGAAATTCAGCCAGTAGCTTTAAAAGCTGTCCTGTTTGTCTCTGCTATTTTCTGACCTTGTTTCTACATCTTAAAAAAGATGCCTCAGTTACTTTTCCTTCCTTCCTTCCTTCCTCCCATCCTTCTTTCCTTCCTTCTTTCTCCCTTTCTTCTTTCTTTCTTCCTTCTTTCTCTTTTTTTATTCATTCTTTCTTTTTTTTTTCCTTCTCTTGTTTCTATCTTCATTTGCCTCCTCACCTTCAAACCCCTTGGAGAAAAAATAAAAAGCCCTTCTAACAAATGTACAAAGTCAAACAAAGTAAAATCCCCACATTGACTATACCTGAACATGTACACCTTGTTCTGCATTCCAAGTACAACCTTCTTCCTCCAAGAGGAAGAAAGCACTCTTCATCAACAATCTGCTAGAACTGTAACTGGTCAATCCATTGGTCAGACAAATTTTTCAATGTGGTTTATCTTTACAATATTGTTATTCTATAGATGCTTCTCCTATTTAGACTTACTTTCCTCTGCATCAGTTCATATGTGTTTTCCTGAATTTCTCTGAAACCATCTCATTTCTCTCGTGGTGCAATAGTCTTTCTTTGTGGTCATTCGCCAAAACTGGCTTAGCCATTCCAACTAATGGCACTACCTTTACTTCTGGTTCTTCGCTAGTACAAGAAGAGATGCTTGAAATCAGTCATGTCCAATTCAAATAGAAATGAGGTCCACTAACCATGCAGAAGGATACGTATTGTTGTTTTTGATAGGTATAGATTGACTTAGAAAACCACTTATTACCATTTTCTATGCTCTATTGTAGGAAAGCTAGGTGGAGTAGACAGAGCAACAGGATTGGAGTCAGGAAGACTCATCTTCATGAGTCTGGCCTCAGACATTTCCTAGCTGTGTGACCTTGGGCAAGTCACTTAGCCCTGTTTGCCTCAGTTTCCTCATCTGTGCAGTGAACTGGAAAAGGGAATGGCAAACGACTTCAGTATTTTTGCCAAGAAAATCCCAATGGGGTCACAAAGAGTTGGACGTGACCAAAGTTGCTGAACACCAAAAGCAAATGTTCTATGATATTTTTTCTTATTTTGCCTAATATTTCCAAATTATAGTTTAATCTGATTTCTCCCCTCCCCTTCCTTGGATGCATTGTGGCTGGCTCCCTGTTTGACACCTCTGCTGTTTTTGTACACACTGGAGCTTTTTCTCTTTCTCGGCACCATATTAACAGCATTTCATGAGTGTTTGAAAGTGTGCAAACACAAATCTCATCTCATGTTGCCCCCTCAACAGCTATAGGAGGTGGATGTTGTTACTTGTCTCATTTTCCAGATAAGAAATCTGAGGCAGAGAGCTGTGAAAGGACTTAGCCAGGGTCATAACGTAAATTTCTGAGAAAGCATTGAACTAAAGTCTTCCTGGCTCGAAGTTCATGGCTCTATCCACTGGACCACCTAGTTCCCTACAAAGATACATAAGCACAAGGAATAGTACAAAGATGTAGAGAATTTAAAAAATATATATTTAAATTATTTAAAGCACTTCATTTTTTAGAATTTTAACATTTCATAAGCTACAAGAGATAAACTAACAGAGTTGAAACCTATGTACATTTTAAGAGTTTATCTTATTTTAAATTATTTAAATTTTAAAATATTTGTTAGAAATAACTGTAGTTGTATCCTCTGAAGCCAGGTTCCATGTGAAGTAAATCCCGGAGCAGTAGTGATTTCAGGTGCCTCCTCTGTAGTGGAGAGGGTGCTGGCTTTTGAGGCAGCAGACCAGAACTCAAACTCCTGCCCCAACATTCACTAGACATGTGAGTCTGATGAATCATTTCACCTTTCTGCCTCAGTTTCTTTGTCTGTAAACGTGGATGAAAATTCTTTTGTTACTCATATGACCTGGTTGTAAGGGAAATGCTTTGTAAATCTTGAGGTCATATGTAAATATGAGGTAGTACTACTTTTAATCAAAATTCTTCATACTGTGCAAAATCAACTAATTCCTTTAGTTATTTAGTTAATCCTCCCCACCCCACCCATCTCGTCCTTGGTCCAGACAGAGTTGCTTGCTTTTTAATGATCCATTTGACTTTGTGCTTTGTAGAACCAAGTTGGGGAAGAAGATTGTGTTGGAAAAGTTGAGGATATCTTTTAATGGCCCCAGGCTGCTCCATGACCTGAAGGTTTATCTTCTGAACAATATTCTTCTGGGGATAGAATTAGGGTTACCATGAAGGACATCACCACTGAAGTGAATAGAGAGGTAGCCTCAAAAGGATGAAAATGTCGGTTTTACTTCTACCTCTGACACACGTTGGCTCCAGGACTCCAAGGGAGTCACCAGATCTCTCAGTGCCCATGGGAAAGTCTCCAACACCTAAAGCGGCAATAAAGATACCACTTTCAATTGGCAATGGAAGTGTCCTCATCAAGAGTCTCCACACCCAGTGAAATTGTGGATCTCAATAAAACAGCTCTTTCAGTATTACTGTAGGACTATGTCATGGAAGAATGAATGAGTGGATGGATGGGTGGAAGAAAAAAACATTTATGAAGTGTTTACCGTATATAAAGCACTGTGCTAAGTTTTAAGGACACATGTAGAAGAAGACAGTCTCTGTCTTGAGGGAACCCCTGTTCTAAGAGGGGAGAGAACACATATGGAAAGTCTGAACTATAAGTTAAATGGAACAGTAAACAGTAATGTTATTTAAGGGTCCCATGGTCCTTAGATGTAGCATCAAAGTAGATGGTAATATATCTTCTTCAACACCATTCCCACCAATAAAATCAGATCAGTTTCCAATGTTGAGCCACTGGGTATGGCTAAGGGCTTTAGAGGCAATACTTTTCCTTTGGGGATGACCAGTAGCTGTGGCCATAGTCCCTGGAGGAGCTATTGTACAGCTTTATCTCCACAAGGTTTGTTTCCCAGGAAGAAAAGGTGAGAAGGATGGGGAGTCATTAGAAATGACAGTGATGTAAGAAAATGAAAGCAGCAGTAAGATGAAAAAGTACCAAAATAAGGGTGAGTGCCATGCACAGCCTCCATGGGGAGGGGCATAGACTACAACACATCCAAGGGAAGGAGCTAGAGGAAGAATGGATGAGTGAGGAAAAGGAATGGAGCTCCTTTAAGCACATGGAAGACAAGCTCTGTGTTAAGCACTGGGAGTACATAAACAAGTCAAGCAGCCCATCCATGCCCTGGAGGATATTACACACTAATGGGGGAGGAGAAACTTTAAAAGAGAGAACAGATGTGTAAAGTGGAGCAGGGAATGGATGGAGAGGATAACTGATATATTTTGGCTTAGGGAAGGTTGGGGAGTCCATAGCAGGCTAGAGACCAGCCAAATAAGACCGATGCTGGGACTGCGCAGGCTGTCATCCAAGTTCAGATTGGAGGAGAAGGCCAACATGCAGGCAGTATGGCTTGCAAATGATTAGGAAGTGTATTATGGGCCAGGAATTGGAACCTGGAAAAAGTTGAGTGGCCCAGGATGAGAACATGTGGATGGGTTGTGATCTGTGCCATGGATGGGAATATCGATGTTCATGCAGAAGAGGGACAATAGCTGTTCTTCCAGCACTTAGCACAGTGCCTAACACATGGTAGTTGCTTAATCAATGTTTTTGATTGACTGAATGACCTCACAGAGCAAAGCTAGGGGCAATAGTGGAAACTTCACAGAGGCAGATTGAGATTCAATGCCAGGAAAAATCTTAGGTGCCATGAGATATCCAAAGCTGACCAGTGAGGAAGTAGGGTCTCCTTCCTTAGATGTCTTTAAGCAAAATCCTCATGACCACTTGTCAAGGACATTCTAGAAATGATTGTCATCAGATAAGTGATAGCCTAGATCTACCTCTGGTCCATTCCCAACATGACATTTTCTGATGAGATCACAGAACCATGGAAGTCTCAAGGTATGTGGATTTGACCTTCAAGTGTGACCTCCTATTTCAGCTATTAAAATTGCCAAGAAAAAGGTTGTAAAAAGAAGCCTGGTCCCATGTAGCTTAAGAAATGATCCTTTAAAAAAATAGATATAATCAATAACCCATAAACACATACACACGCGCACACACACACACACACACACACACACACACACACACACACACACACACACAAACACAAAGGCTTGCTTCCCTAGAGATCAGCCAGTAACAGCTGATGATCAAATGCAGGTGAGCCTCAGAAGCTTTGAACTCTGGAAATGAAGTCCTACAAGGAAAGAGCTGTTGGCCCAAGTGTGATTCTCCTAGCCTCTGTCTCTGAGGGCAAGTTGGTGTAAAGAATTACTTTAAAGTGCTAATGGCGGAACCTGATTCTCAACCTGGGAAATGGTACTAGGGAGGAGTTCTGGCAGCTGCTTGCATACTGTGGGATTAAGAGGCCTGGGTTCTCCATGCCAAGAAAATAAACAGAGCAAAAGCAGAAACAGAGGAGCTGGAAATCTTCCATCCCTTCCAAGCTTGTCACCCAGAATTTGGGTCCAAATAATGATCTGTTCAGTGAAAAAGCATTAAAATCTTGTGAAATCTTGTGTTGACCCAGTCAAATAGTTCTAGCCAGCCTGGAAGATGGTGCAACACCAACAGTTGTGGCCTGGCTTAGATTTTGGGGATCCTCTCCTGAGGTGCTTTCTGTGTCAGTTCATGTCAACAGATTGGCATTGAGGACATCACTGACAAAGTAACCCTTTCTTTAAAAGGAAGATTACACAGAAAATGGCCCTTGGCTCCGCATCCACCACGGGCATGTGGATGGGTGATGATGAAGGATCATCGCTTTATAGACAGCAGGCTGGAAGGGATGGACTGGAGCCCATCGGTGCATTCTCCTCTGTACAAAGGACCTCCTGGAAGAACTTGTAGCAGGAACACAAATTATTAATTCAATGGAAAGAGCATCATTGTTATCTTACTGAATGCTGACATGACAAGAGAAATGTTATAGCATCCCAGAGTGTGAAAGGTGGAAGAGACTCATCATCCTCCAGCCTGAATCATGACTCCATAATACAACATTTCTGACAAGTGGTCATCCAGCCTTTGCAGGGACACATCCGATGCCTGAATGGAGACAGATGTCACGGTCCCTGGAGGCAGTCCAGTGCACCATTGTGGAGCATAACTGTTACGACTTTTATTTTCCCTCTGCCATCAAGCCTAAATCACTCTTACCTTCTAGGATCAAAGAGATCAAGCCTCATTCTTGTTCAATAAGATGGACTTTCAAATACTTGTGTAAAGCTCTAACAACTTCCATTCATCTTCTCTTTTCAAGGCATCGTCCCTCGTCGTTCCAGTTATCACTCCTATGTCATGACTCCAAGGTTCCACCATCGTGGCTGCCTTCCTCTGGAAAAGCTAAAGACCCTCCATCTTTCTAATGTCATTCATAAAGACATTATGCTCCATACTCAGATGTGGACTGGCCAGAATAGAGGCAACAGGATTGTGGCTTCCATATTGCAGGTACCAATGGCTCTCTGAAAGCAGTCTAAGCTTTCTTGGCTGCCATAGTCCATGGCTGACTCATGGGAGTCATCACATCTAAACTAGATGGAGTGTCATTGAATGAATTGGAAATTGTTTCCTAAGGTGTTTTTCTCATATTCTCCCTAACATGTTTAGGGAAAAGAAAGCAATGCCTATGTCCTAGGGATAATGATTTTGCAATGAGAAATCTATATAGTCCTGACTGAGGGCATGACCTTGTCACAGTGGGCACTGATATCACCCCATTCATGTGATTGCTGTGGGACTTTACAGAACATGCACTCATAATAATTAATAACAATAATATAACATTTATATAATGCCTACTCTGTGCCAGGTGCTGTGCTAAGCACATTACAAATAGTAGGTCACTGAGTCCTCATAACAGCCCCAAGAGGCAATACTGTTATTATCCCACAAGGAGATTTTACAGACAGGGAAACTGAGGCAGATAGAAGTTAAGTAACTTGCCTAGGGCAATACAACTAGTGAGCTTCTGAGGGTGGATTTCAACTCAGATTCAGTGTTCTATCCACCGTAGTGCCACCTAGCTGTGTTTATTGGTCCTGAAGGATCTGATCTCCTAAACAACTACAAGGATGTTGGGTCTAGGTCTCATACTCAGGCACCAAAAGGAGGAGAGCTGGATGGAGGAAGGTGTACTAAATAGCAACAAGCGGTTATTGCTTCCTTCTGCAATCTAGTTTTTACAGATGTTCTATAGCCAATGGAATGAGCTTTTAGTCAAATAAATACCACATCTGCACTGACTCAGGGATTGAGAGGCCACGATATTTGGCTGTCCTAAAGAAAAATTTCAGAGAATCAAGTTCAGGCATATGAACCATAAATCTGCAGTGTTGCAAAAACAAGTCATCCATTTTTATGAATCTGTGAGGATTTTTCATATTCATCAATTTCCAGTTCTGAGTCAAAGCCAAGAAAAAAAACCAACCAAAAATCTGACCAACCAAAGTCTATTAGGGTCATTTCCATTTATTTTTGAAAGTGGAAGCTTTAACTCAAAACATGTGACAGCTTCATCAATGACCAGTGTTGGACCATACGATTCACCAAATTCAGCTTGATCAATGGAGTGGCCCGGTTCTACAACAGCGAAGTCTATGTGAAGGCTGTACCTGCAAGGAGTGAGAATGCTTTCAGGATAGCATACCAGGGACCCTAATTGTGGCTTAGCAAAGGAAAGGGGTCCCCCAAGGTGAGTCCATGGGCAGAATTCAGAAAACAACAATAAGGAGGACCTGAGGCCTTGGGCAACATTATCAACAATTAAAATCTGATTTTAATAATAATAAGCTGCTAAAAGTAAAATTAAAACCAGTAAGCATAGGAAAAAGGATACGACTACTGATAGCCACTTTGATGTAAAAGATGATCTGGCTTCATATTCAGAAGATAATAGTGAGGTTGAAAAAACCACTCCTGTCTCCATCAAATTCTCACAAGTCCAAAAAAGAGTTCTTGGAAGAACTTAAAAAAGAATTTAAAAACAAAATAAGAGAAATTGAGGAAAAAAATAAAAGTAATCCAAGAAAATTATGAAAAGTTAACCAATTGAAAAAAGATGCAAAATCTCAAGGAAGAAAATAACTCCATGAATGGGGCAAGAGGAATTGAATTGGCATTATAAGACACTGAGAAATAATAAAACTAGAAAAAAATTGAAGAGAATTTGAAACATCTCATTAGAAAAAACAACTGATCTGGAGAAAAGATGAAAGAGAAACAATATAAAAATTGCTGAACTACCTCAATGCTATGATAAACAAAAAGAATCTGGAAACAATATTACAAGAAATTATTAAGGAAAATTGCCATGAAGTTCTAGAACAAGATGGTAAACTAGAAATAGAAATAAAGTCTACCATTTATCAGGAGGAAAATTTATAGGAATGTCATAGCCAAGTTTCAAAACTCCCAGATTAAGGAGAAATATTGTAAGCAACAAGAAAAAAATTTAAATACTCAAGAAATACAGACAGTATTTCACAAAACCTAGCAACATCTACTCTAAAAGACTCTAGGTGTTAGAGCACTGTATTTTGAAAAGAGCTTACATTGTGTGCAAGAATAACTTAACCAACTCAGTTGAGTATAATACTGAATGAAAAAAAATTGACCTTTGACAGACTGAAAGACTTTCGGGTATTTGTAACAAAAAAACCAGAACTCAATGGAAAATCTGATCTAAAAGATCCAGAAGAAAATATAAGGAAAACATTAAAGACTAATTATGACACCTAGCAGGTGCCAACTGTTTACTTATTATATGTATGAAAATGTTATCAGTATTCTTAAAACCGTCATCATTACTAAGGTAGTTTGAGAGAAAAGTTGGGGCTGGGTTGTGTATGATGGGGTGATTCTAAAAACCAAAACTGAGAAGGAAAAGGCAAAAGGGAGCACTTGTACTATAAAAATGAAGCATGAAAGGAAGAACTGATACAGCTGGTGGGGGTGCAGAGCTGCCAATGTGGGAACCTTATGCTCATTTGGGTTGAAGAGGAAACAGCCCATGCAGTTGGAAGGGTGTAGAAGTCTTCTGAACATGTAAAAGAGGTGAGAAAGCTGAAGGAAATGTGGGGGAGAGGGTTTGGAGGGATGTGTGGATTGGGAGGAGAGGGAAAGGTAAGTGGGATGGGGAGTAGGAGAGTGGGGGAAAAGACAAGGTGATGGATAGGGGAAAAAGAGAAGCTGAGAAAGGAAACAGCAAAAATAAGATGAAGAAAAATGAACAAATTGTAGTTATAACTGTAAATGTGAATGGATCGTTTTTAGCAGCTCTCTTTTTGGTGGCAAAAAACTAGACATTGCAGGGACGCCCATCAGTTAAGGAAGGAATGGCTGAACAAACTGTGTGTGGTTGTGATGGAATACTGCTGTGCTGTAAGGAATGATGAGTTCACTCATCTTAGAAAGGCAAAGAAAGTGTAATAAAGAATGAAATGGGCAGAACCAGGGAACATTGTAGGCAGCGATAGTGAGATTGTTTTAAACATGACTTTAAACAGTTAAGTCATTTTGACTATTATAAATGCACAAATTAAAAATAAAGGGCATATAAAGAAAGACACTATCTGCATCCAGAGAAAGAACTGATAAATAGAAATATGCATAGAATAATTTTATGTACATATGTATGTATACATGTATGTACACAAAGCTATACATATATACATATATATGTATATATGTATATATGCAGAGAGAGACAGAGACAGAGACAGAGACAGAGACACAGAGAGAGAGCCAGTCATCTCTAGGTGGGTGGGGGAAGGAAAGGAAAAAAAGAAACATGCATGATAACTTTATTATATATTCGAAAGAAATAGCAAGTTGTACATAGTAGATTTATCATTTCATGTGCAGATATCTTTTTAATTATAATATGTTGTGGAAATACTTGTTTCATTTCATAAATGAAAAATAGAATAATTTTAAAAAATAATATCTATGTACTGAGGTCAGTTCTCTGGGCCGCAGTTTAAGGAGGAACATTGACAAGCTGGAAAGCAACCTGAAAAAGGCATTCAAGATGGCAGTGACCTGGTCTTAGAGTCTGGTCATCTGAGGATTGCTTGAAGGCACTAGGGAGAATGGGCAGCATTAGCGCTTCTGGATTTCCTTTTCCTTAGAAGGTATCAAGCACAAGCCAGATGTTCACTTGTTATGGGTCTTACTATGGAGGTTTCTTTCTGATGGACATTGGCGTGGGCAGCTCCTGAGGCCCTGCTGTTGGAATTGAAATTAAAGTAGACTGAGGCACCAAGTTCAGGGAGTTATGCAAAATGGTGGTGGTGATATAGAATAGGATCAATGATGAAATGGAATCAGAATCAGTTTGATTTTCTCATTGAGCAACTCAAGCCTCTCTGCTACTAATGTCAGAATTATTAAAACTCAGAATGAATTTTAGAGAGTGAGGAAAGCTAAGGAGTAGAAAGAAAAGCATTTATTTCACTTTATTGGAAAAAAGAGAAGAATAACTGGGCACCAAATATACCTGCCATCTTTAGGAAATCACTCAGAAAGGGTTGGTGGTCTCAGTTCCAGGTCTCTCTGTGCTGTGGGATTTAGCTCATCAGGAAATAGCAACTCAGACTCGTCTTCTACCATCTGTGTTCTTGGACATTGTTCCTCTTGGCCATCTTGGTCCTGCCCTATTTGGTCAAAGGATCATTCTTCTTAGCAGAGAAAAGATCAAGCAAATAGAAATTGAGCTTCTTCTCACCATCTTTTATCACACTCTACCTCTTACTTAACAAACTACATCTCCTTATGACACTGGGTCAAATATAAAATCCTCTGGCATTTACCCTTCACAAGACTACTCCTTCTTACTTTTCCCATTTTATACTTCACTGCCCTCTACCACTCTTGAGTCCAGTAATACTGGCCCCCTTCCTGCTCCTTACATACACCATCTCCCACCTCTCTGCTTTTGCACTAGCTGTTGCCCCTGCCTGGAATGCTCTCCCTCTCCTCCTCCTCCTCCTCCTTTTAGAATCCCTGATGTCTTTTGGGATTTGAATACAGGGTCATCTACATGAAGCTTCTCTAATCACCTCCCAGCTGATTCCCTCTCTCCCCGACAGAGTTTGGGTTCTCTTCATAGATAGATCCCATCCACATTTAGACATGCGCAGATGATCTCCCCATTCAGATGAAAGCCCTGTGAGGGCAGGGACTCTTTCCCTTTTCTTATTGTAACCCTCCAGCTTGGTACAGTGCCAGCACTGGCGGTCTGGTAAACACTGATGCGGATCCATCAATGGATTGTTGGATTGATTGTTGCCCAGTAGGCCCAGTAGACAAAGGCACTCTCCTTCTTCAGTTCCCCATTTTGGTTGCCTTTCTCTGTCACACTCAGTCTTATAGATGTCCTTCATCAAATGTGGTGCCTCGAGCTGAACCCAGCACTTGAGATGGGATGGGACCAGGCCAGAGTTAAGTAACACCACCCCACTGCAGGCTCCCTGCCTCTCTCAGAGTGTCTGGCAGAATCTCACGGAGAGTTTACATTTATCACGACTAAGTTTTAGGGGACTCAGTCTGATCCAAATTTCTAGCACCTACACACACACACATACATACATACATACATACACATATATACACACACATATATAATATACATCCACATATGCATACATACATATACACACATATGTATCATCAAATATGTTAACCATCTCTAATAGTTTCATTTCATGTACAAATTTAATCTTTATTCCAATTATATGTTTATCCAAGTCCTTTATAAAATTATAAGTAGCCCAGGGTCAAACACAGCCACCCGCAGAAACCACTAAGGGCTTGGCTCTGCGTGAATAATACTAGCCAGCATTTACATGGTGAGTAGTATGTGTTGGTGCTGCACTAAGCGCTTTACACAGTTATTTGATCTGATCCTCACAACAATCCTGACAGTCAGGTACTTTTATTTTCCGCATTTTACAGTGGAAGAAACTGAGGCAAACAGGTTAAGTGACTTGCCCAGGGTCACACAACTAGTAAGTCTCTGAGACTGAATTTGAACTCAGATCTTGACTCTAGGACCAGTGCTCTGTGCACTGTGGTGCCTAGGCAAGCAGTAATGGAGTGCACACACACACACCACACACACACTGTATGTGTATGTGTGGTATAATGTATAATATTACATAATATATATTACTACATCACATGCATGTGTACATACATATATGTACATATGTGCATATATATGGAATGTGAGAGTTTGTTTGGCTTGAATATTCATATTTATTACAAAAGTTCTTTTTCTTCTTTATCCTCTAATTAGTGCAGGGAAGGGAGAGAGAGAGAAGCAGTTTTTATTAGTAGAAAAAATTAAGTTAAAAAAATAAAGACCACCCTCTACTGCAGCAGGATCCATTATAAGAAAATGGCCTCATTTTGAAAAAGTTTCTGCTGGAGTGCACTGAGGTTTAAAACTCTTGCCAGCCTGTCTCCCCTTCTCTGCAAAGGGGCATGGGGAAAGGGCGTAGAAATTCAAACTTTTTTCTTTCTGATATGTTGGTTCATGTTGCTGCAGAACTGCATCTTTTCTCCTCAGTTATAAGGGGTGATTCTCTGAGAAGGGAGGCAGGGTACATTGGGAAACAAAGGGGATGCAAAATAAGAGATGTCAGCACAATTTGTTTTTCAAAATTCAGACTGAGAACTGGGTGCTGTGACCTGTGTTAGTGTCCAAAGTTCTCTGTCTGATGTGAGTACCGTCCTCTCAGGAATGTTCCCGGCCAGAGGACAGGGGCTCAGCACTCCAGTAAAGGCTTGCATCTTTAATAATAGCCCATTTTATGGCACATTTCATTCTTGATGGCACTGCCACCACTGGCACATTGGCATCCTTTTAGAACAAACCCCTCAGATAACAGGAGCCCAGAGGGGGAGGATCAGAGGAAGGGTCTAAGGCCTTCTTCTTCAACTTGATGGATGCAGAAATGAAGCTCAGAAAGAAACTGACTTGTCCAAGGTCACATAGTTGGTGATTGGTGATCAGTCACTGAATCGATGGATCAGTCTGATTGAGGACATAAGTAATGTGATGCAGTGGATAGAGGTCAGGGCCTGGGGTCAAGAAGGCCTGAGTTCAAAACTAGCCTAAAGTTACTAGCTGTGTGACCTTGGGCAAGTCACTTCACCCTCTTTGCCTCAGTTTCCTCATCTGTCAAATGAGCTAGAGAAGGAAATGGCAGACCCCTCCAGTATCTCTGCTAAGAAAACCCCAAGTGGAGTCACGGAGAGTCAGATGCAACTGAACCCCAAAATACACCAGGAACAAAAATGGTTAATAACTGGGATGGGCCAGAATCTACAAACACGGTGGTCTGGCCCAGGTTTGGTTAAGAGCAGCCCTTTCTGCTTGGCTAAGGCACAGTTGCCAGCCACCACCCCCAGGCACCAACAGGCTGACGTGCCCTTCCGC
The DNA here is from genome assembly GCF_028372415.1 of Notamacropus eugenii. Taxonomy (NCBI): domain Eukaryota; kingdom Metazoa; phylum Chordata; class Mammalia; order Diprotodontia; family Macropodidae; genus Notamacropus; species Notamacropus eugenii. Next base: position 536,227,222 of record NC_092873.1, read on the forward strand.
TGACATCATCTCCCTTTGGGGTAATGAATCCTGCTCTGACCACAGAAGGGGCCCTCAACGCTTTGGTTCTCAGGGTATTGGGAAGGGAGGGAGCAAAGGGAAGGAGGCTGGTCAGTAGGAGGGGCCGGGCAAAGTTCATGAATATGATCCTCTCTGGCCTCTGCTGGAATCTGAAGCCCAAATCCATACACCCACAGCCTGGGGAATTCAGGAAAAACTGGACCTCAGTTAACTTTCTAATTCATTTCTGGATTGAGGACTCAAGGCTGAATCTGCTACCCCTGACCCTGTCTGTGACTCAGAGCATTTTTGGTGGGTCTATGAAGATGCTGCGTTCCTTCACTTGGCCCTGCAAGCATCATCTCCAAGTTATGCACCAGGAAACGAAGGCTTGGACAGGTTAAATGACTTGCCTGTAGTCAGCCAGGAAATGAGTGGCTGAGGCAGGACTGGAACTCAAGACTCTGTGGGCAACATTCTTGTCTGGTGCCCTGTGTGCGAAGGTATGTTTTTCTTTTCTCTCTCCCCCCCTCCACATACACTTTGTCTTCCTCCTTTCCATTGTGAATAAATAATGCTCTCTCTCTCTCTCTCTCTCTCTCTCTCTCGCTCTCGCTCTCTCTCTCTCTCTCTCACACACACACACACACACACACGCACACACACACTTTCCTTACCTCTTCCTGCCAAAATCCTCAGTTCTTGTGCAGTCTCAGCTCAGACAAAATCCCCTACCTCTGACTGGACGGCACGTCATCCTCTGGCTCTCCTGGTCCCACTTTTAATCAAGAAATCATTGAAAATGAACATCAGATTGAAAAATGAGCCCCAAATCCAAGGAGAACTTGAGTGAGAGCCTTCATTCAGCCTAAGACTTCCCCTAAATGAAGCTAGAATCTCTGGACACTGCAAGGGCACTATGAGAGAAGCCAGCAGGAAGACAGATGTACCAGAGGCACCTAGGCAGACTCACAGGGAGCCTCCCTATCTAGAGAAGCCCCAAGGAGCTCAAAGACCACTCAAACCCCAGTAGGGGAAGCTCCAAGAAGCAAAGTGACCCCCAACCCCCACCCCCTTCCTATAGAGAAACCACCAGGGTACACAAGGATCTCCAGGGGCAGCTCCCTATCTGGGAAAATTTCAGAAAGTTATAGCTAAATGCCCACCTGGGGGCATCATAGGGAAAAGTTCAGGAAAGAGCTCCAATGGAAAAGACTTGAGGGAACAGAAAACTCCCCCAGCACCCTGCTGAAGGAGGCCTCAGGAAGGACAAGGATATACCCTTAGATTGATCAAGGGAGCCTCAGGGGACAGAGATAGCACAACACCTAATTGAGGCAGGAGGAGGAGGCACCCAGATCCCTTACAAAGGAAGCCTTATGGGGGAAAGGAGAACATCACATGCCCTGATTAAGAACAGCCAATCACAGAATTCTGAGCAGAGGCCATGCAAGCCTGCCAGGGTTCTGAGTGTCAACACCCCAAGAAAAGTAGAATCAAAGAGAAACTCAGAAAAAGTAGGTCAGGACCAAATAGGGCCCAGACATCCCATCCAACAGTGGGATCTGGGTCTGCCACTAAGTCTCACCAAGAATTTAGGCTGGCAATATGAGCCAACAGAAGAAGACAGAAAGAAATGAAGAAATATTGGGCCAAGAGGAAAACCCAGAAGAAGACAATGACTCCATAACTACTCTAAGCAGAGCTTCCAAGATAAAGATGATTTGGCTATAAGGACCTCAAGAATACCTAGAAGAAAGGATGCAAGAGAGTCCACACAAAATATAGACAAAAGGTTTGGAGGGAGTATCAATGACTTAGAACGGATGATGGTAAACCTCATGCAAGAAACAGACCATCTGCAAATTCGAATGGATTAATGAAACACCGATGATTCCTGGGACAAGAAATATCAGAACAAAATGAAAAGACTGAGGAAAGAATAAAATGGGGGCTACTGTCTTATCAAAAACAATTGCCCTGGAAAACAGGTCAAGGAGAGCTAAACCTAGAATCCTGAGGCAACCTGATGGCCACAGCCAGAAGAAAGATCTGCATATCATGTCAAGAAAAGTCACATGGAAACTGCCTGGTTCTATTAGAAGCAGAACAATAGAACTGGGCCTGAGATTTGAGGGATATAGAAAGTTCCCAGCAGAAGAAATTCCTTCTCCCAGTGTGGTTGGGCAACTTCTTTGTGATGTATACCCTAGAGAGTTCTATAGATCAGGAGCATCAGGCCCAAAGAGAAATGAATCCCTGAGGGCCATGTATTGACTCAGAAAGCCTCAGATCAACATGATCCACATTATATTGTGTCTTTATGTATTTTCTTAGACATTTCATAATTACATTTTAATATGGGGCACACTGGGGAGTTTTGGTGGAGTTTGACCTGGGGGTCTGATAACTGTCCTATAAAGAACTGCAAGGTTAAATGACTTTCCCAGGGCCACACCACCAAGACGAATGAAAGGTAGGTCTTGAAAGGAGATCTTCTGTCTGTGAGGTCTGCTCTCTGCCCACAATATTACAATGGCTTTCTAGAATCAGAGTTTAATTGAAAATGGAATGAATTCACCATTTACTTCCAATCCTGTGAAAACTCCTGGGAATACCATTGTCAAATCCATAGATTCCAGGTTAAAAAAATTGCTACAGAGTCAGATAGGAAAGGTTCAAGAACCTGGGAAAGGATACCATATGAACTCCTCTCATATCTGAACTGGAAAAAGAAAGATAGCAGATAGAAAGACATGCAGACAGACAGACACACACACACACACTCCAACCTATGCAGGTTTAGCATAGCTACTCATCAAACTCAACTGGAAAAGAAGTTGGAACAAAGAATGTGGAGTGCTACTTAAGAGAGAGGTTGGGGAGGGAAGGGCTTAAACCAATTTCGGCTTCAGAGGTAGGACTGAAAGAGGAGATTAAAAAAGCAAAAAGGAAAAAGTAAGCAGTTCTTGGGGTTTGGGCAAGAGGAACAAGGGAGGGTCAGTGGGACCAAAGACAATTGCTCCAATAGATCAAACCTTACTCGCTTTCATGATGCTCCATTTAGACAAATGACTTCTCTTTGGAAAGAGGCAGGTTGGGAAAAAAGAGAAAATAACTCTGGAATATGATGGTGCAAAATACACCTTTAGCAATTCTAACCATGAGATAAATTTGTCCCCCCCAAAACAAAAGAATGAATTAGAAAGCAGAGTCCAATAAGAAGTTGTTTACCCAAAAGACACACTTGAAAAATAAATACTAAAACAAAGTAAAGGGCTGGAAAAGAATTGATTATGCCACAGGCAAACTCAAAAAAGCAAGGAAGGCATTCATGTTCTCAGACAAGAAAATAATAAAAATAGTCAGTGGTAAATAGGGAAACTAGGTTATACTTAAAATATCATAGATAATGAAACAATATCAGTACTGAATGTATATACATCTAATGGCATAATATTGAATTAATCTGTAAAGAAGAGCTGTTTTGGGGGAAGAGCTAATAAAATAGATAAACCATTAACTGGTTTGATTAAGATAAAAAAGGGAATTCAAAACAAATAATGAAGGAATAAAGAAATTTCTCAGAAGCTGGTTTACCAAATTATATGTCAACAAAAAGTTAAATGAAATGGATGAATGTTTACAGAAATATAAAATACCACATTAGCAAAAGAAGAAATGGATACTTTAGATAATAACATTCTCAGGAAAAGAAACTGAGGGGGGGAGGAGCCAAGATGGTAGAGTAGAAAGATACACATATGCTAGCTCCGAACCCACAGCCCATAAAATACCTGTAAAGAAGAACTCCCAACAAATTCTGGAGCAGCAGAAGCCACAGAACAATGGAGTGGAGGAGATTTCTGTTCCAGAGAGACCTGAAAAACTGACCCGAAAGGTCCTTCGCGCACCAGACTGCAGCAGAGCCCAGCCCTGCCTTGGCCATGAGGCATGGAGAGGAGCAGATCTGAGCAGGCTTCAGGGACAGAATCTCCAGCAGGTCCCTCCACCCACAGGAGCCAAAGGTCAGTAAGAGAGTCTTTTTGGCTCACTGAGAGGGGAGCAGGGTGCCCCCATAACTCAAGCCCCCTTGGGAGGCAGCAGCCAGAGGCAGCAATAGACAGGGGCTCCCAAAGCATGCAGGAGCTTGGATCAATTGTTGAAGGTCTCTGCATAAACCCCCTGAGGGAACTGAGCCCCATGTGGTGGCCCTGCCCCCACTTGAGCAGCTGAATTTAATCCCACACTGAAGAACAGCCTCACCCCCACCAAAAGCCCTGAGTCTGGGAAGCAGCATTTGAATCTCAGCCCCCAAGCACTATCTGGGTGGATCTGGAGGCAAGGTGGGTGTGGAAAGGAAACTCAGAAGTCAAGTCACTGGCTGGGAAAATGCCCAGAAAAGGGGGAAAAAAATAAGACCATAGAAGGTTACTTTCTTGGTGAACAGATATCTCCTCCCATTCTTTCTGAGAGGAAGAACAATGCTTACTATCAGGGAAAGACATAAACGTCAAGGCTTCTGTATCCCAAACATCCATAATTACTATTCAATAGGCTCAAGCCATGGAAGAACTCAAAAAGGATTTTGAAAATCAAGTTAGAGAGGTGGAGGAAAAAATGGGAAGAGAAATGAGAGAGATGCAAGAAAAACATGAAAAGCAGGTCAACACCTTGCTAAAGGAGACCGAAAAATTGCTGAAGAAAATAATACCTTGAAAAATAGGCTAACTCAACTGGCAAAAGAGGTTCAAAAAGCCAATGAGGAGAAGAATGCTTTAAAAAGCAGAATTAGCCAAATGGAAAAAGAGGTTCAAAAGCTCACTGAAGAAAATAATTGTTTCAAAATTAGAATGGAACAGATGGAGGCTAATGACTTTATGAGAAACCAAGAAATCACAAAACAAAACCAAAAGAATGAGAAAATGGAAGATAATGTGAAATATCTCATTGGAAAAACAACTGAACTGGAAAATAGATCCAGGAGAGACAATTTAAAAATTATGGGACTACCTGAAAGCCAGGATCAAAAAAAGAGCCTAGACGTCATCTTTCATGAAATTATCAAGGAAAACTGCTCTGAGATTCCGGAACCAGAGGGCAAAATAAATATTCAAGGAATCCACAGATCACCACCTGAAAGAGATCCAAAAAGAGAAACTCCTAGGAACATTGTGGCCAAATTCCAGAGTTCCCTGGTCAAGGAGAAAATATTGCAAGCAGCTAGAAAGAAACAATTCAAGTATTGTGGAAATACAAGCAGGATAACACAAGATCTAGCATCTTCTACATTAAGGGATAGAAGGGTGTGGAACATAATATTCCAGAAGTCAAAAGAACTGGGACTAAAACCAGAATCACCTACCCAGCAAAACTGAGTATAATACTTCAGGGGAAAAAATGGTCTTTCAATGAAATAGAGGACTTTCAAGCATTCTTGATGAAAAGACCAGAGCTGAAAAGAAAATTTGACTTTCAAACACAAGAATGAAGAGAAGCATGAAAAGAAATCCAGATGGAATTCCATTACTGTTCTTCTTTTAAAGGAGAGCTCAAGAGATGTGAACTTGCTTTGTATCAGTCATTCTCAATGTTGTGTCAGTGGGACAATCCTGGACAATAGAAGGAATTCATGGATTATCAAGGTATCACCATCAATGGCAGAACAGCATCCTCATCAGTGAGGTCAATGGGAACCTGGGAAAATGTTGGATTGTATATATCAATTAGTGATAGCAGCAGTAGGTAAGGAAACAGTTAACAATTGTTGAGTTGTTAAGGCCCAAACTGAAATTAAGCAGCATGCTGCAATAAGAAAAATTTATACCTAACATTTGTGGAAGAAGCTAATGAGTCTTTCACATACCTCCCCTTTAACAATACAAATATAGCTTTCTATCTTTGGGATAGATTATGCATGCATTAAAGCATTCTGTAGATGCTAAAATTGTTATTATTATTCTGTGTATTTATTTTTATGATTGGCCTGCAATATCTACTTTGTTTTCTTCTCAGTTTCCCTTCTAACAGTATTTCCCCCATTCTCTCATTTTTAAAAACTTCCCTTTACCTATTCCTCAATTTTTTTTTAAATTTTATTTTTATTTTTTAATGTTTAACAATCACTGCCATATAATTGAGATTTTATCCCCCCCACCTACCCCCCACTACTCCCCTCCCTCCCCGCATCTGCATACAATTCTGTATAGATTCTACATATACTTTCCTATTGAGTATATTTTCACTATAGTCATGCTATGTAGTCAGACTAAAATAAATGAAAGAAATCATATAACAAATCAGAACATGATACACAAACACATACACATACACAAACATGATCTGCTACATTTTGTGAGTGACTTCCCTATTTCTTTCTCTGAGTGTGGAAGGCATTTTGCCTTGAGAACCACCTTTGGGATTTTTTTTTTTATAAGAAGTTTTTGCGTTATTACAAAAATCCAAGTCTACCAGAAAAAACTCTCACACACTGTGGTCGTTGCTGTGCACAAAGTTCTCCTGGTTCTGCTCCTTTCACTCAGCATCAGGTCATATAAGTCCTTCCAGGCCTCTCTGAAGTCTTCTTGTTCATCGTTTCTTATGGCACAATAGTACTCCATTACATTCATATACCATAATTTATTCAGCCATTCCCCAATTGATGGACATCCCCTTGACTTCCAGTTTTTGGCAACTACATAGAGTGCTGCTATAAATATTTTTGTACATGTGGGACCCTTTCCCATTTTTATGATCTCTTGGGGATATAGTCCTAGTAGCGATATTGCTGGGTCAAAGGGTATGCACATTTTTGTAGCCCTTTGGGCATAGTTCCAAATTGCTCTCCAGAATGGTTGGATGCGCTCGCAGCTCCACCAACAATGAATTAGTGTTCCAACTCTCCCACATCCTCTCCAGCATTTATCATTTTCTTGTTCTGTCATGTTTGCCAATCTTATAGGTGTGATGTGGTACCTCAGAGTTGTTTTGATTTGCATCTCTCTAATCGATAGTGATTTAGAGCATTTTTTCATATGATTATAGATAGCTTTAATTTCTTCCTCTGAAAATTGCCTGTTCATATCCTTTGACCATTTATCAATTGAGGAATGACTTGTATGATTATACATTTGGGTCAGTTCTCTATATATTCTAGAAATGAGGCCTTTATCCCCGAGCTTAGCTGTAAAAATTCTTTCCCAATTTACTACATCCCTCTGGATTTTGGTTGCATTGGGTTTGGTTGTGCAAAAGCTTCTCAGTTTAATGTAATCAAAATTATCCATTTTGCATTTCATAATGCTTTCTATCTCTCCTTTAGTAAAGAATTCTTCCCTTCTCCATAGATCTGATAAATACACTATTCCTATTCCTTGCTTTTCCAGTTTATTCATGGTATCAATCTTTATACCTAAATCATGTACCCATTTGGACTTTATTCTTGTGTACGGTGTCAGGTATGGGTCTATGCCTAATTTCCGCCACACTGTTATCCAGTTTTCCCAGCAATTTTTGTCAAACAATGAGTTCTTATCCCAGAAGCTGGGGTCCTTGGGTTTATCAAACAGAAGGTTGCTATATTCCTTGCCTACTGCATCTTGAGTGCCAAGTCTATTCCACTTGTCTACCTCTCTGTTTCTTAGCCAATACCAAGTGGTTTTAATAATTGCTGCTTTATAGTACAGTTTGAGGTCTGGTAGCGCTAGGCCACCTCCCCAAGCATTTCTTTTCATTAGTCCCTTTGATATTCTGGACCTTTTGTTTTTCCAAATGAATTTTGATATTATTTTATCCAGCTCTAGAAAGTAATTGTCTGATAGTTTAATTGGTATGGCACTAAATAAGTATATTAATTTAGGTAGAACTGTCATTTTTATTATATTAGCACGGCCTACCCATGAGCAACTAATGTTTTTCCACTTACTTAAATCTGACTTTATTTGTGCAAAAAGTGTCTTGTAATTGTGTTCATATAATCCCTGGGTTTGTTTTGGCAGGTAGACTCTTAAGTATTTTATACTGTCTACCCTAGCTTTAAATGGGATTTCTCTTTCTATCTCTTGCTGTTGGACTTTGTTGCTAATATATAGGAACGCAGAAGATTTGTGTGGGTTTATTTTGTAACCTGCAACTTTGCCAAAGTTGTTTATTAATTCAAGGAATTTTTTACTTGAATCTCTGGGATTCTCTAGGTAAATCATCATACCATCTGCAAAGAGTGATAACTTAGTTTCTTCTTTGGCTATTCTTATTCCTTGAATATCTTTATCTTGTCTAATTGCTACAGCTAACATTTCTAGTACCATATCGAATAATAGTGGTGATAATGGACAACCTTGTTTCACCCCTGATCTTATTGGGAATGCATCTAGCTTATCCCCATTGCATATAATGCTTGCTGAAGGTTTTAGATAGATACTGCTTATTATTTTATGGAAAGTTCCCTTTATTCCTACGTTCTCCAGTGTTTTTAGTAGGAATGGATGTTGTATTTTGTCAAAAGCTTTTTCTGCATCTATTGAGATAATCATGTGGTTTTTGTTAGCTTTGTTGTTGATGTGATCGATAATGCTAATAGTTTTCCTAATATTGAACCAACCCTGTAGTCCTGGTATGAATCCTACCTGATCATAATGTATTAATCTCGTGATAAGATGCTGTATTCGTTTTGCTAGAATCTTATTTAAAATTTTTGCATCTATATTCATTAGGGAAATTGGTCTATAATTCTCTTTCTCTGTTTTGTCTCTTCCTGGTTTGGGTATCAAAACCATATTTGTATCATAGAAAGAATTTGGGAGGACTCTTTCTTCCCCAATTTTCAAAAATAGTGTATGTAGTATTGGAATTAACTGTTCTTTAAATGTTTGATAGAATTCACTTGTGAGTCCATCTGGCCCTGGAGATTTTTTCCTAGGGAGTTCATTGATGGCTTGTTCAACTTCTTTTTCTGAGATGGGGTTGTTTAAGTATTCAACTTCCTCTTCTGTTAATCTGGGCAATTTGTATTTTTTAAAATATTCATCCATCTCGTTTAGATTATCGAATTTGTGGGCATAAAGTTGGGCAAAGTAGTTTCTAATTATTGTTTTAATTTCCTCCTCATTGGAGGTGAGTTCACCCCTTTCGTTTTTAATATTAGTAATTTGGTTTTCTTCTTTCTTTTTTTTAATCAGATTGACCAAAGGTTTATCAATTTTATTAGTTTTTTCATAAAACCAACTATTGGTTTTATTTATTAATTCAATAGTTTTCTTAATTTCAATTTTATTAATCTCTCCTTTGGTTTTCAGTATTTCTAATTTGGTATTTACTTGGGGATTTTCAATTTGTTCTTTTTCTAGCTTTTTCAACTGCAAGCCTAAGTCATTGATCTCCTCTTTCTCTATTTTATTTATGTAAGCATTCAAAGATATAAAACTTCCCCTAATAACTGCTTTTGCAGTATCCCATAAGTTTTGGTATGTTGTCTCACTATTGTCATTCTCTTGAATGAAATTGTTGATTGTTTCTATGATTTCTTCTTTAACCCAACCCTTCTTTAGAAGTAGATTATTTAGTTTCCAATTGATTTTTGGTTTCTCTTTCCATGGCCTTTTATTACATGTAATTTTTAATGCATTATGATCTGAAAAGGATGCATTGATTATCTCTACCTTTCTGCACTGGATTGTGAGATTTTTATGTTCTAGTACATGGTCAATATTTGTAAATGTTCCATGTACCGCTGAGAAAAAGGTATATTCCTTTCTATTCCCATTTAATTTTCTCCAAAGATCTATCATATCTACCTTATCCAGAATTTTATTTACCTCCTTAACCTCTTTCTTGTTTATTTTGAGGTTAGATTTATCGAGTTCAGAGAGGGGGAGGTTGAGGTCCCCCACTAGTATAGTTTTGCTATCAATTTCTTCCTTCAACTCCCCTAACCTCTCCTCTAAGAATCTGGATGCTATACCACTTGGAGCATACATGTTTAGTAATGATATTGCTTCATTGTCTATGGTGCCTTTTAGCAGGATATAGTTTCCATCCTTATCCCTTTTGATTAGATCTATTTCTGCTTTCGCTTTGTCTGAGATTAGGATTGCTACTCCTGCCTTTCTTACATGAGCTGAAGCACAATATATTCTGCTCCATCCTTTGGCCTTTATCCTATGTGTATCCCCCTGTTTCAAATGTGTTTCTTGTAAGCAGCATATTGTTGGATTATGGCTTTTAATCCGTTCTGCTATCCGTCTCCGTTTTATGGGAGAGTTCATTCCATTCACATTCACAGTTATGATTACAATCTGTGTATTTACCTCCACCCTCTTTCCCACCATTTGTGCTTTTAGCTCTCCTGTCTCCCTTCCCCTCCTCAATAGTATTCACTTTTCTCCCCCTCCTCCTGCAGCCTTCCCCTCCTTCTTTTAGCCCCCCTCCCTTTTACTCCCCTTTACTCTTATTGCTTCTTTCCTCCCTTTTAACCACCCTCCCCTTTCTTCCCCCTTCCCCTCCTACTACCTATAGAGCTAGTTAGGATTATCTGCTTAAGATTATTGTTTCCTACTTTGAACAAATCAGATGAGAGTACCTCTGAAACAATGCTCATCTCCCTCCCCTCCTTCCCTCTACTATAGTTTTGTACTTCTTCCTGTGATATAATTTGCCATTTTCTGCTTCCCCCTTTTCACACCTCCTATTACAATCCCTTCTACACCTCCTATTACAATCCCTTCTTATTCCTCAATTTTTTTTACTGCAAAAATTCATTCATTTCCTTATGAAAAAAATTACCCATTCAGAATTTACTCTGTGTCAGAAATGTATTAAGGCCTTTAACAGGATTTACCAAAAATAAAAATAAAGGATACTGTCTCTGTGTTCAGAAATCATTTTAAAAAAAAGCCATCTAGGGACTTCAGGTCCAGGATCTACCTTCCCTCCTCTAAGGCCATCTGTGGTTTAAGATGTGCTTCTGTGAGTAGGCAATCAATGGACATGGAAACACCTTTGTTTTCTGTCAGTAGATAAGTGAGAAATCATGTGACTAAAATATCATACGTGATCGATTTGTTTGCTTTGTCAGTTGCTTTCTTACCTGTTATTTTTGGAGAATTCAGGAGAATTTTTAAAAAATCAATAAAGTGCTAAAACAAAAAAAACAAAAACAGAAACAAAAAAAAAAAGAAAAGAAACTGAGGAAGCCATGAACCAACTTCCAAAGGTGGAGGTGAAAGAAGGCTAGATGCTTAATAAGGACATTCAATGAAATATCCGAAGAAGAATTCATTCCAACATTACATATAATCTTTGCTAAGATAAGAAAAGAAGGAATCCTATCAAATGTCTTCTATGCCTCAGATATCACCTTCATACCTAAGAGAGAGAGAGACAGAGACAGAGAGAGAGAGAGAAAGAAACCATTAGAGACAGAGACAGAGAGAGAACATCGTATCTAATGAATAACAAATCAAAAACAATCAATAAAACGTTAGCAGAGAGGCAGTGGCAATATACTAAAAAATGATACTCGATGATCAGCTTTGACTTATGGAATGCTTGCATGGTGTAGCCCTCCAAAATAACGTCCCCTCCCAGGCCAGCAGAGCACAACTGAGGCCTGAGGGGCTTTCTGAAACCAGCTAGGTACTTCTCATTCACTTGGGTTTTTTCCTTCTTTATAATAAAAGAGAACATTTGCATGCAGACCAACATCTCTCGTGTTCCATTTCCAGAGCTCATGATGTGCACACCTCTTGAGTCAAATGCAGAATTCCCATTAGTGGGGATAGAAATTAGCCCTTTGGCAGAAAACACCCCAAGTGGAGCCCCTGCTGACTGCAGACTATTCATGACTTAGAGTTCTAAGACAGGAGCCCAAGGGCTCCTTTGCATGAAGGGAGACCTCAGGGATCAGAAGCTGGCACTCTCTGTCACAGTGTCTGTCTCTGTCTCTGCCTGCCTTTGTCTCTACCTGTGTCTCTCTCTGTCTCTATCTCTGCCTGTCTTTGTCTCTACCTGTCTCTCTCTCTGTGTCTCTGTCTCTGTCTTTGTCTCTACCTGTCTGTCTGTCTCTATTTCTGCCTGTCTTTGTCTCTACCTGTCTCTCTGTCTCTATCTCTGCCTGTCTTTGTCTCTCCCTGTCTCTCTCTCTGTCTCTATCTCTGCCTGTCTTTGTCTCTCCCTGTCTCTCTCTCTGTGTCTCTATCTCTGCCTGTCTTTGTCTCTCCCTGTCTCTCTCTCTGTCTCTGTCTCTCTCTGTCTTTGTCTCTCCCTGTCTCTCTCTCTGTCTCTATCTCTCTCTGTCTTTTTCTCTCCCTGTCTCTCTCTCTGTCTCTATCTCTGCCTGTCTTTGTCTCTCCCTGTCTCTCTCTCTGTGTCTCTGTCTCTGTCTTTGTCTCTACCTGTCTGTCTGTCTCTATCTCTGCCTGTCTTTGTCTCTACCTGTCTCTCTCTCTGTGTCTCTGTCTCTGTCTTTGTCTCTACCTGTCTCTCTCTCTCTGTCTCTATTTCTGCCTGTCTTTGTCTCTCCCTGTCTCTCTCTCTGTCTCTATCTCTGCCTGTCTTTGTCTCTACCTGTCTCTCTCTCTGTCTCTATCTCTGCCTGTCTTTGTCTCTACCTGTCTGTCTGTCTCTATCTCTGCCTGTCTTTGTCTCTATCTGTCTCTCTCTCTCTGTCTCTGTCTCTGTCTTTGTCTCTACCTGTCTGTCTGTCTCTATCTCTGCCTGTCTTTACTGGGCTCTTTCTGTGTGCCTCTGTCTGTCTGCCTGTCTGCTTGTTTCTGTCTTTCTCTCCACTTTTCTCTGTCTTTCTCCCCCTCTCTCTGTCTCTTTAGGGCTCAGTGTCTCTTTCTCTCTCTCCTTCATCTCTCCCTCGGCTGCTCCCTTGTTCTGCAGCTGAATGGTCTGTCCACTTCAGCTTAGTTTTCTTCAGGACCAAATGGTGACAACACATTCTAGGGATCTCTTCACGACTTGGCCATTCACGGGGCTGTTGTCCGCAGGGAGGCAATTCTATTTTATGAAATCCCCCAGCTGGCAACTCAGATGGAAGAGAAGTGCATTTACATAGTATTTTACATGTAATTTTCATGCTATTAATATAATGACAAAACATACAACCAACTGCTGCCCCCTCCAGCTCTCCTCCTCCTCCCGCCTCTATCGCCATCGCCTCAAAAGTAAAAGCAGAGTTTAGAGACACAAATGAATATTCCAAGCACCACACTTGAAATGTAAACTTATGAATTTTTTAAAGCTTTCTCTACATTTCTTTCTTTTACATGTTCCTTAATCTTTTACTATCATGTTTGGGTCAGATCACATAAGGAAACAGGGATTCTCACGGTTAAAGGGCACCGCACACATCATTTGGCCCAGAGTCCACTCCCATGGCCACCATCCTAGCTCAGATCTCATCGTCTCTCATCTGATCTATTGCAGTACCCTTTGAGTTGATCTCTGAGGCTCTGGTCTCTTCCCACTTGGATCCATTGTCTACATACCTGACAAAGTGATTTTCCTAAAGCATAGGTCATGATCTCTCTCTGTGTATGTTGGTGGGAGAGTGTGTGACCAACGATTTTTTGTTTTGTTTTTTGGTGGGGAGGGTATTTTGAACCTAGTGTTCTTACTGTACCACCTTAGTAAATACTTGTTTCTAAGAGCTCCAAGTATGGCTGACTAAGTGATTCTCAATTGGCAGTAATGGTGGAAAGGACACACTGGTGAGAAGGCATGAGCTACAACACTAGAAAGATACTTCCTCCAACTCTATGAATTTAGGGGCACGGAGTAGCAAGGCTCCTCCACAGAGTGGGAGCTGCGATAGGTGCCTCACATGTGTTATAGATGGGTGACTTACTCTAGCCCCATGAGACTGTTGGAGGGGAAGCTGCTTTTTGTTTTGCCAACAGGATTCCGCTTTGTTTTGTTGCACATGACCAACAGCATAAGGCAACAGAAATCCAGCACAATCTTGTATTCATGTCTTCAGTGAAAATGGCATTCCAACTTTAGCTGGCAGAATTTGTGCTTTGAATTTTGTTTAAAGTTTAGCTTCCTTTGAACGGATTCTTTTACGTTTGTACTTGTGGCCCAGAGTTAAGTTGTGGGGGAAAGCTTGAGAGAAAATCATTTAAAAAGTCATTGTGTACTACTCTCTCACGCCAGAGAGATAGCCTTGCATTCTCAAAGGCTATGCCAGGAAAAGTAGCACTATGTCAAGGCCTCCAAATACGGGACCAGCTGGACTTGGGGAGGCCTAGTCACTGAGGCTGGCTTACCAAGAGGTAGACTCCACTCTTTTCTGGCCAAGGAAATGCAAGAGCTGCCCCCTAAGACTTCCCCACCAACGAGACCATGGATCTGGAAAAGCATATCCACGGGTTCAGAGCAATAACCATAATAAGCAGTCACATGGCCAGCACCCTTCTGGAGGACGGGCAGAGCACCTGGCACACCCTAGCCCTGTGTCCCTGGTCAAATGAGACAGTTTGCTTATGGTCTCTGAGGTTCCTTCCAGCCTAGATCCCTGAGTCCACACTTGCACAAGGACCTTCTGAGAGCCTTATTGGTGCAGAGATACTTGAATGCTATATCCTCCACTAGACAGGGAGCTCCTTGAAGACAGGGACAGTCTTTGACCTTACAGTAGATCCTCAGCACCACATAATTCCAGGTACTGGACAGACTGACCCTCTGACTCACTGATGAAGGAAGCTCCCCTGAGAAGGGTTGTGTGAACCCTTGAGGGAAGAACTTCTGTCCTTTTGTGTTCCCAGCCCAGTGCCCAGCCCTGTGCCTGGCCAAAGTAAAACTTAACAAATGCTTGTTGATTGATTTGCCCCTCACATAACCAGCAAGTGAAAGACTCCGGATTCCAACCCAGGACTGCACCTCTCCATGGAAAGTCATGAGGAATGCCAGAAACACAAAGGCAGCTCCACACCACCACAAGATGGACAGATGCCTACAAAGTTAAGCCCATGAGCATCGAGGGAGGAGAATATGTGAGCAGGAAGGCATTTATGTAAACTGAGCCCAGCCTGTCCTTCTGCACGTGTTTCTGCAGGCCGACCTGGCTGCCATGAACCTCAGAGACCCTGGGGCATGTCTGCTTAGGCAGAGCACCCTGGGATGGAAATGAGAAGCAATCAGCACGGTTAGGTCATTGCGTAAGCAGGCACAGCATGATCTTTCCTCACAGGGCATCCTGAGTCTGACTTTGTAAGGCACAAAACCCTGAGTAAATCCTATTTTGTTTTTTAGAGAAGAGTTCCCAAGACATAAAAACAAACATGAGGTTAATGTAGCAATTAGATCATCAGATTGTGGCCAGGAGCAGATAGCGTCTGCCTGCTTTTTCTCCTGCCCAGAAAAGCTGCTGTCACAGACGTCGAATAAAGACATTTGAGATGCACTGAGTTAACTTGGGAAGAAATACTCATCGAGGAGGATGCCAACATCTTTTTGTGTTTAATAGAAACCAGCACAGCAGCAGGGTCCCAAAGCCAGGGAGTTAATACCCAACTTCATGAAACTAAAAGTCAGGCCAAGCACATCAGTAACATAGGAAGTGGCAGCTGTCACCAGACTGGGGCAGCTGGGGCTTCTGCCCAGACACTGACGTGAGAAGATGCACTTTCTGCCCTTGGCAGACCAGAGGTCCACGCACCTGAGGAGCTGAGAGTGCAGGACAGTGGGCCCTGGAGAGGCCCATGGAGCAAGGATGTGACATCCAAAGGGGAGGGGGTCATCATCCCCTGCTCCAGGGAGGCTGTCCTTGCTGCTTGCTGTCAGCCTCCACCCATGCTCCCATCAGCCTCTCCGCAGCTGTTGTCCCCCGCCTCCATGTGAGAAGGGACTGGACTTGTGATTTCATTGGTAAAGGGCCTCTCAGTTGAGGAACCTCCCTCTCCTGAGGGAAAGCCTGCTTTCCCTGCAACCAATCATCTTAGACAGGCCCCAGAAGGACTTTTCGTTGTTCAGCCATTTTTCAGTTATGCCCCACTCTTCATAACCCCATTTGGAGTTTCCTTGGCAGAGATATTGGAGTGGTTTGCTCTTTCTTTCTCCAGCTCAGTTTAAAGATGAGGAAACTGAGGCCATCAGGGTGAAGTGACTTTCTCCTGGGCACACAACTATCAAGTGTCTGAGGTAGAACTGAAACTCATGAGCATGAGTCATCCTGACTCTAGGTCTAGCACTCTATCCACCGTGGTGCTGCCTGGAGACCTTCATTTATATATAAAAGGCTTTTCTTATACCAAGATCGATTGTTCAAGAGCTCCCTCAAAAAATGATTTTTTGGGGTCATAAGTGAGAAAGGGGCATCTGCTGTCTCTTACTAAGCCCCCCAGAGCCGCTCCTTCCCAAGACTGCCCTGGAGCTGTCCTTGGTGGGGCTTAAGGGTTAAAGCACCAAGTTTCATATCCTCAGCATCCCAGGGCTCTCTGACTCTGCAGTGTCCCCTCTCTCACCTCTGCCTGCTCCTCTCAATCCGGAGGTCAGCCAGAGTGGACGGGGATGGGATGGGAAGGAGGGAGGCTGGAGGAGGAACCTTGTCAGGCAGTGGGGTGGGGTGCGCAGGGACTGAACACTGGAGTGGGATTTGAGGGCCCTGCAGAGTGAGGTCTACTGATAGGGAAAGGGAAAAGCTCAAAGCCAAAGGATCACAGATTTTATCTGCACTGAGTCTGATGCTGCCAGAAGAATAATGTATTCCCAGGATATGAACCATTCAATCAGCAAACATTAAGTGCCTACTACGTATCAGGTCCTGTGTGGAGGGAGTGGGGGATTCAAAGAGAAAGAAAAGAAATTATCTACACCCTCAGGGAGCTTGTATTCTATTAGGGGAGATAGTATGTATGCAAAAAAATAAAAATAAGTACAGGGTCATTTTCAGGGGAGCATGAATTATGTGAGTGTGTGTATGTGGGGATTCAGAAAAGGTTGAAGATCCTAGTGAGCAGTTACATTGTAGGAGGTTTGACACTGTTACAGCCCAAACACTAACAAAGAATATTTTCACATGGCTCAGAAATGGGGGTGGGGCGTAAGCAGTGAGGGCAAAAGCTGCAGCAGAGCAGAGGACGATGGGGTGTATGGGTGGAGGCTGACAGCCAGCAGAGAGGACTGTTGGATGGCAGGTCCAGTCTCCCTGGAGCAGGGGGTGATGTTCCTCTCCCCTTTTGATCTACATCCATGCTCCATTGACCTCTCCCAGGGCCTTCCTCCACTCTCAGCCCTTCAGGTGTGTGAACGTCTGGTCTGCCAAAGGGCGGGGTGGGGAGTGCACTTTCCCATGTCAGCGTCCAGTCGTAAGCCCCAGCTGCCCCAGGCTGGTGAAACGGTTACTATCACATTCAGCAAACAAATTGCCTCAGTACCTAGCGACCGTGTGCCTGATGTATGACAATCACTGAGTCAAGCCCTGGGGCAGAGAGACCACCAAAGCCCAGAATGACCTTCTAGTCCATCAGCGAGGATAAAGCAATGTCAGCAATATGGAAGTGTGCCGTACTGAAGAGGGGCTTCAGGTGGATGAGACATTCAGCAAGAAAGTGCCCAGAGTGAGAGAACACTTCTGGGGGACTGGGGATCATAGGACAATTTCTGGAAGGAAACTTAGAACCACAGAGTTCATTTTACAGATGAGGAAACTGAGGACCAGAGAGGTGAACTTACAGAATGATCCGAACATCAACCTCAAGCCTTAAGGGACGTCAGAGGTCATCAGATTCAATCCCCTCATGTTACAGATAGAAAACTGAGTCCCACACAGGAGCAATGACTTGTCCAAGGTCATGTAGACATTAAATAATTTCATAGGCACCCAAGTGACATCATGGGGGACACACAGGCTAAATTTTGAAGGAAGAGAAAGGTTTTAAGAAGCAGCAATGAAGAAGGAAGTGAGACTTCCCTCCCTCTTTTTTTGCAGCAGAAGTGGGTTTTCATGAACACCTCAGGAGGTGAGAGGGTGAAAGATGATAGTGGGGAATAGGATGGCCACGGCAGGAGGGAGTATCTCCGCTGATTACCGAGAGGTTCAAAGATGTACCAAAGGTCAAACAGCCCTATTATGTCAGAACCAGGATTCGACTTCAGGACTCCTTTCCAAGACCATTTCTCTTGGAATCTAGTGTCTGAAAAGGAATAGGGTGAAATAAGGCCTGAAAATTCAATTGGAGCCACATTACAGGGGGTATTGAGTGATAGGCAAGGTAAGGATTTTCCATTATTCTTATGGTCAATTCAAGGTTTTTGAGGAGGCCAGGGGGAAGATTAGGAAGATTACTTTGGTAGGTTGGATTGGAAAAGGGAAGTGACACAGGGAGAGTGCCTAAGAGGTCATTATAATCACCTTCATTTAACTTGATTGAGGGAAAGACAAAGACCGAAAATGCCTGGAATTTGCTGTCATATTTGAGGTGACAGGAGAGGCCAATTTTACATGTCATTATTAATCAGATGGAAGTTGCTGGAGGTTGATCTTGGCTCAATATGAAGGAAATCTCTTTAACAATCTTTCTGTTCAGTCATTTTTCAGTTGTGTCCAATTTTCCATGACCCCATCTGAGGTTTTCTTAGCAAAGACACCAAAGTGGTTTTCCATTCCCCTCTCTAGTTCATTTTTTAGATGAGGAAACTGAGGCAAACAGGGGGCTAAGTGACTTGTCCAGGGTCACACAGCTAGTAAATGTCTGAGGCCAGATGGAAGCTCAGGTCTTCCTGACTCTAGACCCAGTGCTCTACCCACTGAACCACCTAGCTGTCTTCCTAACTTTTAGAGCTGCCAAGAAGTAGAATGAGTTGCCTGAAGAAGGAGGCAGCTTCTCCCTGAAAGTATTTAAGAGGATGCTGGACAGCTGCTTATCTGGTACAGAGCAGAGAGGACTCTTTTTCAAGGATGGGTTGACTAAATGATCACTGATCTCCTTCAGTGCAGAAATTCCCTGCTTCTTGACCCATTTTCCGCAAACAAGGATACTCAGAGTAAGCCTTGTACTGTGTGTTGGACCTAGAATTGTCTCCACCCATCAGTGATGTGGCCCTGAGCCTATTCATCTCCTTGTGCCTCATTGCCTCATCTATAAAATGAGAGGATTGGGCATGGTGGCTTCTACTTTCCTTTGAAGCACTGACTCTGTGATCCAATGCTTCTTCTCAGATTGGTTGGCAGGTAACAAAGGTTTGCATGTCATAGTGAATGGCGGGTTCCACTCAAGGAGTAACTGAACTCATGCCCTTTGTCCCTAAACCCTCCCCCATCCCCATCTTACCTAATACTGTGGAATGCATTCTGCTCCCCCTCCTCCCCTGCCCTCAGGTTGTCCCCCACAGAAGCCTTCCTGGACTCCTCACTCTCTCACCCTCCATAGCTAAGCTGTTGTCAAGTCTCAATTATACCTTTCCTTTACCTCTTCAATCCATCCCCTTCTCTCCTTGGCCATTGAAACCCCTATGGGGCACGTCCTTATTGGCCACACCTGGACAATTGGAATAGATCCTACTGGGACTGTGTGCCACATGTGCCCACCCCACCTATCTCCTCAGCTGCTGAAGTAATCTTCCCAAGGTGAAGGTATGACAACATCACCCCCTCAACTCAAGAAACTCCGATGGCTCCAGTCACTTCAAGGATCAAATGTAAAACCCTCTGCTTGGCCTTTAAAGCCCCTCAGGCTGCTCCTTTCCTATATCTGCAGGCTTCTGATATCCACTTCCCTCCATGTTTTCTCTGATCCCATGATTCCAGCTTCTCCCTGTTGTTCCCTAGCTCCCAATTCCCAACACTTTCTCTGGCTGAGCCTCCCACTCCCTGCCAATGGAATTCTCTCTCTTGTCATCTCCAACTCCTGCCTTCCCTGGCTTCTCTTGGGTCTCAGATAAAAACTCTGTTCACCATTGCCTCCTTCCCTCCCACGTTATCTTCAGTTTGTGGTTCTTGTATCTGGCTTGCACATGGGTGTCTGTGTGCTGTCTCCCCAGTTGGATGGAGTTCTTTGAGATCAGGGACTGTTTCATTTTACCCCCTTTGTTCTCCCAGTACCTGGAGCCTTCTAAGAACCATGTTTTAAAATGCATAAAATACATAGGATCATAAAGGAAGCCAGTCATATTGAAATACAACTATCAAAAAACTCACAGACCTCAGGTTAAGGAAGCCCTATTCTAGAGGCAGATGCAAGAAACAAGGTAAGAGAACATCCTAGGGGCCCTGCCTATAAGAACCACCAAAGCAAATCACTTGTTTTCAGTCATGAGCTTTCTCAGCTCTTCCCTCAAGGGGGCTATGACCTCCTGTTTGCAGGCTTTGCCTGTGAAGAAGTCAGTTTGGAATGAGAAAAATTTGACCCCCCCTTCCCCTCATTAAAGAAACAGAAAACTGCCTCTTCTAATCTAGACCACAAGATTCACCAGGGACCACAGTTCTGGATCAAAGCATCATTGCTCCATGAAAATGATGCAAACTGCCTCCTCCAATCTAGACCAATCTAGATTCACCAAGGACCACAGTTCTGGATCAAGGTGTTATTGCTCTATGCCAGTGATGGGAAGCCAGCCTCTTAATTCTGCGACCTGTTTGGGGACTATACTTGAACTGGTAGGAGCTAAATTGGAGAGGCGTGTGCTTTTCTACTGCCCACATTTCCAACAATTTTGCCACTAGAAGGTATGAAAGGAGCTGACAAGACATGCTCTTCAACAGATAAAATGTGATGAAGAAAAAACAAAATTGACCCTTCCTAAAACCATTGACATTACCCCACCATTTTCCTTTCGTATGTATTGCAAGGGATATCCCTCAGGGATTATTTCATTTGCCTGGACAACTCTGGCTCAGCATCCTGATGGTGCCTGGTTAGATGTGACCATCACAAACATATCTTTCCATCTCCCACACCATGTTTCAGTCTCTAACTGGCACAAAGACAAACCTACATTTCTGTCATCCTCCTGATTTCCCGCTCATCATTTCAGGGAGTAAACCAAGGATGAAAAAAATACACGAAGCTCCATTAATTCAAACCAAACAAATTATACCTCTCAATGTGAATCACCACTTACCAAAATACCCAGGAATGTGGGACAAAAACCATCAATAAATACCGTATTCCTGCCAGCCACAATATGAAGTCTTTCAAGGGGAGAGTTCTATCTTTGTCATGTATAAAGAGAAAGAAAGATTGTGGCTATCCTCTCACCAGATGGAGATGTGTGTGTGTGTGTGTGTGTGTGTGTGTGTGTGTGTGTGTGTGTGTGTGTGTGTGTGTGTGTGTAAGACTAGTGAAGGTCCTAAGATAATTTGCATTGCCAGCTGACTTCCCATAATTCCAATTAAAGACTCTGGGGAAGAGTAAGAGAAAATTCATTAGGACCCTATCAGATTGGGGAGGACAGTTTAGCTAGACAGAATCAATTGACCAATCAATCAACAAGCACATATTAAGCTCCTACTATATGTATAAAGAACTGAAACAATCCCTGTTCTCCAGATGCTCACATTCTAACAGAGGAGACAAAAAATACAGTACACTCTGTATAGTACGCTCTGAAGGTCTTACTGCAGTTGTAGGCTATTAAAGCCTCCCTACAGAATCAATAGAAAATAAATATAAGACTGAGGAGAAGGGCACTAACAGGTGGGGAAATCAGTAACAGTTTCAGGTCAATGAACTTCATCTTGGTGGAAGAGAGGAATTCTCTGAGGCAGAGGTGGGAAGGGCATGTACTGGAGTCATCCAAAATAGCCAAGGCAAAGACTTACTCGTTTATGCCTTGTCTACTTTCCCCTCCAAGTCTTGATTATTTAAATTCTCTATTTCTTGTTCATTAATCTTCGTAGTCTATATTTCTATAAGTATTTGGTTTTGTCTCTGTTTATTTCAATTGTTTTATCTCCATTTGATCTGAATTCTCCCCTCACCCTTTTTTGGTCTGTGATACTGGTAATTTGCTTTCCCTCTTTTATAAAAGAATTATATTATCTAATATATTATGTAATATTATGTAATATATCATATGTTGATATATGATATATTATGTATATTATATAATATAACACTATATCTATAAATAATATATTGCATCAATTACTGACAATCCCCACATACATATCCCTCCAGAAAGAACATGTCCTAGTTAATCATATCAATGATTTTTCCCTTCTTTGATTTTATTAATCTCTCCTCTGATTTTTAAAAATTTCTTTTTTGGTGCTTTGCTAAGATTTTTTTTGGCATTGCTAAGTATTTTTTTTTTTAGTTGCATACCATCTTTAGTTACATGAATTAATCTGTTTTTTCACTCTTTTATGGACTAAAGTGATTTCTCCCTAAGTATTGTTTTGACTGAATCTCCAAAGTTTTGGCGTATTGTTTTATTATTGTAATTTTCCTTGATATATTGCTTGTTTTTAACCCAACAGTTCTTTAGAATTAGTCTCTTGATTTTTCCTCCTTTCTTCAAAAGTCATTTATTGCATATAATCTCATTTCATTGTAGTAGGTAAAGCATTTGTTTAATACTTTTACTTTTCTAAATTTGTAAGGTTTTTTTTTCCAAATAGTGGTCAATTTTTAAAAGTTGTCACACACAACTGAGGCATATGTATATTCTTTTAGGTTCCCATTCATTAATCACCAGACATTTTTCATATCTAACTTTTTCAAAATTCTATCCATCTTTAATTTCTTCCTTATTTAATTTTGTGTTATATTTGTCTGTAAGAGGATTCATTGAGGTCTCAAACTACTATTTTTTACTCTACCCTATAAATATTTATTTGTATTTATCCTCATAAACTGATTATTTTTTTCCTTTCAGTATTTAAATGCTATGCCATTTGGTGCACGTGTTGGGTATTATTAATTCATTGTCAATGGTGCCTTTAAGTATGACGTAGTTTCCCTATTTATCCCTTCAATTATGTCTATTTTTGTTACCTTATCGGCTGCCCCTGCTTTTTGAGTTCAGATGAAATGTTTTTCTACAGCTCTATTTCATCTCTGTATAAATTTTTAAGTCTTAGGTAGATGAAAATGAGGTTTATGTAGTGCCTGCATTCCCCACCCTTTCTTCCAAGTATATAGAGTCTTTTCACATACCCTAATGACGTAAGATTCGAAGTTCAGTAAGCACCTCCCAGGGTTGTTGTGAAGGTGAAATGAGATAAGATTGGTAAAGTGCTTTGTAACCTCAAAACACGATGTCAGTATTAGCCAATTTTAGTTGTTATGAAGAGTGATGGATTCTTCCTATGAAAAAGATAACTCTGGTATCTGGCTTCCCTTCCTGAGCTCCTGGTACTATGCAGAGATCTGTCGAGGGAACTCAAGGAACTGAGAGGCATTTATCCAGTGTAAGAGAAAATCACAGAAATGCAATAACTGTTTTTGCATATTTCAAGGGCTGTTATGTAGAAGAGAGATGAGACTTTTTCTGCTTGGTCCCTGAGGACACAGCTACTAGGATCAATGAAAGGAAATTAGAGGAGGGGCAAATGTTGATTTGATAAGAAAAATTAGATACTTCCAATGATTAGAGTGCTTTAAAAAGGGGACATTAAGTGCTTGTTTCTCCCAGTTACTGACTTTTGCCTTAGTCAGGTGTTTTTTTTACATCTCCTTAAACTGATCCTTGTATGAAATAACCTCTAGTCCTCTCACCATTCTGATATCCCACTCCGACTTGTCTACATCTTTCTTAATAGGGAATGGCCAGATCTGAACAAAATACACCAGTTTTGGTCTGACTAGGACAGACTATAACGTCACCATTAAGCTCCCCTATTCTGGACCCTATTCTCTCAGCATTAGTTGGTTATGCTGTAGGTTTCTTGTTCTGTTAGTGGGTGGATTAGACAGCAGCGGGGCCCCCTTTCAGACTGTGAGCCTGTGCTGAATGACTGATTGATTAAGATTGCTGATACAGCCTAGAACAGTCTGATCTTTTTGGCCACCATCTCATACAGTTAGTGACTATTGATAGAACAGACACTGTCTTGAAGTCCCAGATGGTTTGTTTGTTTGTTTGTTTTTTTTACAATATTGTTATCTAGCCAATAGTTCTCTCTTCTCAGACTCAAGAAAGTAATTATTTTGAATCCAAAGATAAAACATTACAATATGTCCAGCTTCATCTTATTCAATTCAGCAGATAGTTCTAGCTTCTCCAAATGTGTGGAGATGCTGACTCGATCATCCAGCAGGTTAGTTATCCCTGCATTCTTGTTTCATCTGCAAGTTGACCAGCATATGATTTTACCCAAATCGTTCTAGTGGAGCCTAAACTCCAAGTTCTTGAGACCAAGTTCTCAAGGCTTCTCAAAAGAGTCATATCTCCAGAAGCAAGCCAGCTCCCCCAGTAGGGAAGCTCTCTTCATTCTGCAAAGGTGGTTTTGGGGAGCATGATGTGCCACAAACTTTTTTTGTCATTGTGGGAAGGAAAACTGGTCCCACTCACTGACTTAAAAGGCAGAACTATGGAAACCAAACAATGTTTGAACCTGATCACATTTGGACCAAAGACTGGACAAAATGAGCACATTGACTGAGATATGAAGGGAATGTCAATGCTGCCAAATGGGTGGGGGCTGAGCCAGATGGAGAAAGCTAAAGGCTCTATGCATCCCATCCAACTTTGCTCCTGCACACTACGGGCTAGAGTTGTTTCATATCTTCAGCAACTTGCTAAAGAAAACCATACAAGGAGTGAAAGATCAAAAGTTGAATTCCATTAAGGAGAGTATTCTGGGAAGGAAGCTTGAGTTACGGAGCTGCGTGATCAAGCTAGAGCTCTATAAAGGAAACAGTTACTTTGTCTTGTGTCCTACAAAGTACCCCCAGGATGTTTTGAATTTGTTTTTAAAAAAATAAGATTGTTTAAGAAAGAAAATGAAAATCTTGGTTTTAATTGTCCTAAAAGTAACAACAACATCAACAAACCCACAATCTCAAAGAGCCTACTGGGAGCCATTTTGGCTGGGAGGGATTTCCATCATTGTTCCTTCAGACACTTCTGTCTTTCACAGATGAGAAAGTCAGAATTCCCTTGGGAATGGGATGAAGCATTAACTAATCCCAAATCAGGCTCCTGCATGGGGAACGTCAGTTAGCCATTCTATGTACAGGAAAGTTAAGACTAGGGTTGCTTTCCATCATAACCCATACTCTAAGAGAGGCTCACTAGCCAGTGGATGATTAATGGTTTTATTTTGCATTGGGTTGAGTTGCCAAGACAGTGGCATAACTCACCTCACTACTGTCAGAGGAATAGTTTATTCCTTATTCAAGGGTTCAAGGGTGGGTTTTTCTCCACCACAGTGTGTCCAGTTAAGAATATTCACTTCTTTGTAGCCAAGGAATACGTCTGAATCCTAGAATTGCCAATGACTAGTTGTGGGATCCTAGGTAAGTCCCTTACCAACCTGGTCCTCAGTTTCCTCTTCTTGTGATTTACTTCAAGTCAATTGAACAAGCATTTATTAAGTTCCCATTGTATTCCATTGTTTGTTGGACAAAACTGAAGGGTCCCTGCACTTCAGAACCTTCTGTTCTCTTAGAGGAGAAATACTATGTACACAGAGAAATATATATGTTTATGTCTGTATATATATAATCACAAATAGATATACGCACATATATATACACAAATATATGTGAAGTGAGTACAAAGTAACTAGTAAATTATTGTCACAGAAATTCAGGTGTGTGTGTGTGTGTGTGTGTGTGTGTGTGTGTGTGTGTGTGTGTGTGTACAAAGTAAACACCAAATTACTAGAGAAAGAATAGCAGCCATACAAGTGACTCTTGTATGAGTAGGCACATGAGCTAAACTTTGACTGGAGCTAGAGATTCCCTGAGGGAAAGGGGAGAATAAGGAGAAGGGGAAGAATTGGGAGTGGGACAGAGAACTGGAATTTGGTTTACAGGAAGTAACAATTAGGTCAGTTTGACTGGAGTATAGAGAGCATGATGAGAATGATGGGAAATCAGTCTGATAGGCTAGGTCAAAGGAAGGTTGTGAAGGACTAAAAGTACTAAGCAAAAGAGTTTGTATTTTATCCTTGAACTGACAGGGAGCCAAGGCAGCTTCTTGAGTATGGGGGTGACTTGGTCAAAGGAGCAAGCAGGATGAGATGACCTCTAAAGTCATTTATAAATCTTTGATTTGTGGATTACAAGAAGTTCCTTGGATTTTTCTTTATTTAACTTTTAACATTCATTTTCACAAAATTTTGGGTTCCAAATTTTCTCCCCTTTTGTCCCCTCCCCCCACCCCTAAACACCGAGCATTCTAATTGCCCCTGTCTGCCAATCTGCCCTCCCTCCCTCCCTACCCCTTCCCTTTGGAAGGCAAGCAATTCAATATAGGCCAAATCTGTGTAGTTCTGCAAATGACTTCCATAATAGTAGTGTTGTGTAAGAACTAATTATATTTCCCTCCATCCTATCTGTCCCCCATTACTTCTGTTCTCTCTTTTGATCCTGTCCCTCCCCATGAATGTCGATCTCAAATTGCTCCCTCCTCCCCATGCCCCTCCTTCCATCATCTCCCCCACCCTGCTTATCCCCTTATCCCCCACTTTCCTGTATTGTAAGATAGGTTTTCATACCAAAATGAGTGTGCATTTTATTCCTTCCTTTAGTGGAATGTGATGAGAGTAAACTTCATGTTTTTCTCTCACCTCCCCTCTTTATCCCTCCACTAATGAGTCTTTTGCTTGCCTCTTTTATGAGAGATATTTTGCCCCATTCCATTTCTCCCTTTCTCCTCCCAATATATTTCTCTCTCACTGCTTGATTTCATTTTTTAAGATATGATCCCATCCTCTTCAATTCACTCTGTCCACTCTGTCTCTATGTGTGTGTGCATGTGCATGTGCATGTGTGTGTGTGTGTGTGTGTGTGTGTGTGTGTGTAATCCCACCCAGTACCCAGATACTGAATAGTTTCAAGACTTACAAATATTGTCTTTCCATGTAGGAATGTAAACAGTTCAACTTTAGGAAGTCCCTTATGACTTCTCTTTGCTGTTTACCTTTTCATGGTTCTCTTCATTCTTGTGTTTGAAAGTCAAATTTTCTTTTCAGCTCTTGTCTTTTCATCAAGAATGCTTGAAAGTCCTCTATTTCACTGAAAGACCAATTTTTCCCCTGAAGTATTATACTCAGTTTTGCTGGGTAGGTGATTCTTGGTTTTAGTCCTAGTTCCTTTGACTTCTGGAATATGATATTCCACGCCATTCGATCCCTTAATGTAGAAGTTGCTAGATCTTGCGTTATCCTGATTGTATTTCCACAATACTTGAATTGTTTCTTTCTAGCTGCTTGCAATATTTTCTCCTTGACCTGGGAACTCTGGAATTTGGCCACAATGTTCCTAGGAGTTTCTCTTTTTGGATCTCTTTCAGGTGGTGATCTGTGGATTCCTTGAATATTTATTTTGCCCTCTGGTTCCAGAATCTCAGGGCAGTTTTCCTTGATAATTTCATGAAAGATGATGTCTAGGCTCTTTTTTTGATCTTGGCTTTCAGGTAGTCCCATAATTTTTAAATTGTCTCTCCTGGATCTATTCTCCAGGTCAGTTGTTTTTTCAATGAGATATTTCACATTCTCTTCCATTTTTTCATTCTTTTGGTTTTGTTTTGTGATTTCTTGGTTTCTCATAAAGTCATTGGCCTCCATCTGTGCCATTCTAATTTTGAAAGAACTATTTTCTTCAGTGAGCTTTTGAATATCCTTTTCCATTTGGCTAATTCTGCTTTTGAAAGCATTCTTCTCCTCATTGGCTTTTTGAACCTCTTTTGCCAGTTGAGTTAGCCTATTTTTCAAGGTGTTATTTTCTTCAGTATTTTTTGGGGTCTCCTTTAGCAGAGTGTTTACTTGTTTTTCATGCTTTGCTTGCATGTCACTCAATTCTCTTCCCAGTTTTTCCTTCACCTCTCTAACTTGATTTTCAAAATCCTTTTTGAGCTCTTCCATGGCCTAAGCCCATTGGGTAGGCTGGGATACAGAAGCCTTGACTTCTGCATTTTTTCCTGATGGTAAGCATTGTTCTTCCTCATCAGAAAGGAAGGGAGGAAATGCCTGTTCACCAAGAAAGTAACCTTCTATAGTCTTATTTTTTTTCCCTTTTCTGGGCATTTTTCCAGCCAGTGACTTGACTTCTGAGTGTCCTCTCCACCCCCACCTTGCCTCCAGATCCGCCCAACCAGCACTTGGGGTCTGAGATTCAAATGCTGCTTCCCAGTCTCAGGGCTTTGGGCGGGGGCAGGGCTGCTGTTCAGTGTGAGATTAAGTTCAGGTGCTCAAGTCAGGGCAGGGCCGGCTCACGGGCTCCGTTCCCTCAGGGGGTTTATGCAGAGACCTTCAACAATGGATCCAGGGTCCTGCCTGCTTGGGGAGCCCCAGTCTGCTCCCGCCTCTGCTGCCACCTCCCGAGGGGGCCTGAGCTATGGGAGCACCCCACTCCCCTCTCAACCCGCCAAAGAGACCCTCTCACCGACCCTTGGCACCTGTGGGTGGAGGGACTCGCACGGCTGCTGGAGATTCCATCCCTGAAGCCTGCTCGGATCTGCTCCTTTCAGTGCTGTGCTGCCGAGGTAGGGTTGGGCTCTGCTCCAGGTCCAGGGCGCGAGGGACCTTTTGTGAGAGGTTTTCAGGCTCTCTGGAGCAGAAATTTCATCCGCTCCATCCTGTGGCTTCTGCTGCTCCAGAATTTGCCGGTGTTTCTTTTCTCTAAAGGTATTTTATGGGCAGTGGGTTCGGCGGTAGCGTATGTGCGTCTTTCTACTCCGCCATCTTGGCTCCCCCCCCCCCGGATTTTTTTTAAAAGATCAAACAATATTAAGCTAAATTTAGCTCACTTCTATTTTTAAAGAAAATGCCAAAGCATCCATACCCGTATTTCCATGTAATGCTTCTAGAGAGAAAGAAGGGAGGGAATGGAAATTAAGTAAAAAGCAGGAAGTTGTCATAAGTTCCTTTGTTGATGCTTTAGCACTTTTTTCATTTTCTTGAAAAGTATTAATGGATAATGCCCTTTCTCTTTTTATGCCAGGCCCATTTTCCTTTACAGTGATGAGAAGTCAGAAAGATCAGGCTTTAACTGATTTTTTTTGTTAATGTCAGTCTTCTCTAATTAAACTCAAGCCTGAGGTGGGGGGAAGGAGTGGGGAAGATGGGATGAGGGAAATAAATGAAATAAGATTTCCAGATTGACTAAGAGGTGGCAGCTCTGGTAGCTCTCTTAGTAACAAAGGAATGTGACATCAGTGTGGCCTCGTCTACAGAGAATGGACAGACTGATAGGTGTTGGACTGAAGAGGACACTCCACCAGGAAAGCCCCTGCCTGGGGCTTCGGTCCCAAGTAAGCAGGCCAGAGGCCTCCTGTCCAAAAGCTCTGCCAACTGCGTTTTTTCCTTTGAAGAGTGTTAGCTTCTTGCAATGATGGGTGTACCTGAGGCAAAGTCTGGGGGGGCACTATAGCCCTCAGTTGGGTAAATTAGACAATGGCAAAACAGAATCCAAATTTTTAAAAAAGGAGAAGAAAAGCCACCCAGTCCTTCTCTATCTGCCCAGATGCTCCATGAAGGATGAGCTGGCAAGGGACCTTTCTTTCAGCTCTGTTGTGGAGACACACCTAATGACAGCCCCTGGAAGCTCTGGCTTCATTCAAGACTGACTTCAACATGGGAGAATACAAGGAAATGCACACTTAGCACTTCCCTCCCTTTGCATAAATCCTGAGAGCCTGTGGGTAAGATGGCGGCTCTCCCTCTGATCTGACACCTTTGCCTTTTCTCCTGAACATCATTGATGAATGAAGACCCTCTCCCTCCATCCCACTGAGCCTCAGATAGGCTTCTGTTCACCAGATGGAGAAAAGGACGAGGCAGCAAGGAGACATCTGGTCCAAATCCCATCGTCAAGACTTTTCATCAAATGACCATCTTCTAAGCAGCCCATCTTGGTCCAGATGCATTGGCCTCATGGCTCATGATATGTTTAAAAAAATCAAGAAGTCACCATGGCTGGAAACTGTCCCCAGCTTTTCTGGTCCAGGTGACTGGACATCTCCAAAGGAGAGTTTGCATAATCAGTAGCAGAGTCCCCTGGTCTCAGACAAGCTCTGGGAGCTGCCCCACACTGGAAAATCCATGATCAGCACTCATTACTTAATCAGTTTATCAGGCAGCATTTATTTGGCACCAACTGTATGCCAGGCTCTGTGCTGATCACTGGGGAAACAAAGGCAAAAGTAACAAAGTTCCCTACCCTTAAGGAGCTTTCATGTAATGGGAAAAATACTAGGCACAGATATATTTACACGATGATCATTGCTAGTAATAGCTGACATTGATATAGTGCCTACTGTATGCAGGCACTGTGCTAAGTGCTTTAGGATTTCGTTGGATCCTCACAACCCACCATGGGAGGTAGAAGCTGTTCTTTCCCCCATTTTACAGATGAAGAATTGAGGCCAACAGAGGAGAAGTCACTAGGCACACAGCTAGTGAGGTTCAGAGGCTGGACTTGAACCCCAGGCCCAGAACACACAAGAGACCTGAGGTAACCTTAGGGACAAATGTCCCCTCTGCTTGGGATACAAGAGAAGGCCTCATGCGAAAGAGAGTGTTTGAGTTGGGTCTTGAAGCATACCCAAGAGTGGAGAGGGAGAGCATGGCTGGAATAGGGGTCAGCCCCTATGGCCAGAGGCCATGAAGTGTATGGAGGCAGGAAAGCTCATCTTGACCGAAGCAGCATGACCAGGGCGTGGGTGGAATTACGGACTGAAGAGTTTAAATCCTGAAACAAAAGAGGTCACCTGGAATGAAATTTGTTGAGTCAATTGTTTTTACACTAATATAGAGTGAAGTGAACTTGAAATTTTTATGTGAGGAGGTAAAAACTACCCACAGGCATTTTGAGACTTTATGGGAAGGAATATAGCAATGGGAAGATATACTCCTTGCAAAATAACCTAATCTATTAGATAGAAAGAGAGAAATGAATTAGATTTTAGTTTTTTGTATTATTAAACCTTATTTTTCTTCTCACCCACTTGCTCTCCCCTTATTGGAAAAAGAAAAAAAAAAATCCTAGTAACAAATATTCGCATGGAAACAAAGCAAATTCCTTCGTTGGCCATGGCCAAAAATACATCTTTCTTCCTCTCTCTGTCTGGTTCTCTGGAATGTTGGTGGGTCAGGGTATGGATCAGAATTCTTATATCTTTCAAAATGGTTGGTTTTTGTAGGATCATGTTAGGGTACAATCCTCCTCTCGCTTGTTTCAGGGCACTTTCCTCTGCATCGGTCCATACAGATCTTTCCAGGTTTCTCTGAAGCCACTGCTTTTTTCAAAGGACATCAATAACCTCTATATAAGAACGTATAGCCCATGAAGGAGGCCAGGAGCTCAAGGGTAGATGTGCTCTGTATAGCATCTGTATAAAATGGAAGAAAAATAGTAGGGATATCTTATGGCAGTCTGCTGCAGCTGCCTAGGCAGGGGAGGTGTATGTATGATGCATTCCTGATACAAATCACAAAATTGACAAAGACGTAAGTCATGTTAGGGCTGGAAGGTTTTGACAATTGGAACATCCGCAAGAATCTAGTTAAATGAGAAACAGAACATCTGATTGAATTCATAATTTGTCTAACATTTCATCTCTCAAGTTAGTTACTCTCAACTGCATCCTGACTAAAAAGATGAATGGACTGGTGATGTGGGAGTGGGGAAATACCTGAGAGAAAATCACCATGTCATCTTGGCTTTCAGAATATCGAAAGAAGAGAATGCTGGCCTGAGGCAGGCATATAGCCTAGATTGGGGAAAACAGATTTCAAAAACCATAGAGAAAAGACAGCTACGAACCTTGGACCAACAATTTAAAAGAGAACAGAGGTAGCGAGGTGTCCACAAAAGATCTCTGGATATGGATCCAAGAGTAACGTGGGCTGGAATCCTGGTTTTAACATATACTGGCCATATGAACTTAGCAAATCCCTCAACCCTTCTGAGTTTCAGCTTCTTTGCCTGTGAAATGGGGATATAGTACTTCTATTACCAAGCTTCCAGGGATTTGTGAGGAAAGTGCCTAGTGAATTTCAAAGTGGCCTATAAAGTTTATTGTTACGTAGCTCGAGTTATGCAAAATCTTCACAAATGCACTCTGATTACACAATCTGAACCAAGATTCAGAAGTAGAGAGTATTTTGTGGACTGATTCCCTAGTTCTTGCAACAGTCTTGTGAGAGAGGGACCCTAAGTTTTCTCAACCCTGTTTTAGAGGTAAGATTGGTCCCACAGCTTGTAGGAGTTAAAGACAGGATTCCAAATCAGATCTTTCTGTTTTAGTTCATTTCTGGAGAAAGCCAAGGAGGACCGGAGGAAGAGCACTGATAACTGGATAAGAAAGTGGCAGCTGAGTTGAGCCTTGAAGGGATCTAAGGATTCCAGGAAGTAGGGAAGAGAAAGATATATCTGGTGTGGGGAACAGCATGTGCAAGAGTGTGGTGATGGGAGTTTGAATGTCATGTACAGGGAATAAGAAGGCCAGTCTGGTTAGAACACAGAGTACATTAGAGGAGATGCTAAATTGGCCTAGAAAGAGAAATTGAAAACAGATTGTGAAGGCTTTCAATGCCAAATAGGGAAGTTCCTATTTTATTCCACAGGAAATGGGGGGGCCCTGAAGCTTCTTGAGTCGATTGACATGGCTCAACCTGCCGTTTCTGAATCTGAGTTTGGCAGCTGGAGGAGAGTGGGCTGGAGAGAAGGAGAGAGAGCCCAGGCCACAATCATCCAGAGGAAAGAGAGGGGAACCAAGAAAGATGCAATAGTTGTGTGAGTGGAGAGAAGGGAATGGCCACTGAAGGGAGGTGGAGGTGAGGGAGAGCGAAGAGTTGAGGAAGCCTTTGAGCTGGTGTGTTTGGGTGAAAGAGAGGCTGGTGATTTCCCTGAAACAAACAGATGCCAGGGAGATAGGGATGTAAGGTTTGCCAAACACTTGATGGATGTTGTAGTTGTTCCTATCACACGCCTAGGAGACAGGAGGTATTAATAGAAGAGTTCCGAAAAGGAGAGGGTTTGGTGGAGGACAAGGCAATGAGGTCCCTTTTGGAGCCTGACTCTGATTTGCTTGGAAGACTTGGGGTGGATCTGTCCAGTAGGCAGTTGTGGTGTGGAACTATAGCGCAGACTACAGTGAAGGGTGAGATCAATCAACACTTTTAAGTGTCTGCCATGTGCCAGGCACTGTACTATGCTGTAGGGATGCAAAAGGAGGCTAAATGCAGTCCCTGCCCTCAAGCAGCTCATAACCTAAAGGAGCAGACACTATGCAAACAAATATACACAAAGTAAGTTGTAGATGGGATAAAATAACAGAGAAAAGAACCTGGAATGAAGAGGATTTAGAAAGGCTTTTGGTAAAAGGTGAGAGTTTAATTGGCACTTCAAGGAAGCCAGGGAGGTCAGTTGGAGTGTAGCAGGGGGCGTGAAGAGGGATGGGAATCTGGTAGCCATCTGCATAGGGATAACGGCTGAACTCATGGGAGATGGCTGACCAACAAGACAGCATGAGAGAAGAGAAACGCTTGGCTAGAGACTTGGATGTGCCTCATAGGCAAGAAGTCTCAGAAGTGAAAGAGGCTCAGAAGGTGTGGACAGATAGGTAGGAGGAAAATGAATAAAAAGCTGAGTCATGAAAACCTCAGGGGCACCCATCATCCAGAAAGAAGGGATTGTGAGGGTACAGAAGGGTCGAGATGAGTGAGAGCAGAGAAAAGGGCAGTAGACTTGATGATGAAGCTCAGTGGCAAACAGGAGAATCAAATCAGTACAGGGCTGGAAGCCAAATCTCCAGGAGCTGAGAAAGAAATGCAAAGTCTGAACTTTATTAGAGGGAGACTTCTTGAAGACAGGACCTAGATTTGGCTTTGCTGTGAATCCCCAGCCTTTAGCACAATGCTTGGTGCATAATTGATACTTGAGGCTCACAGGTTTCTTGACTTCACTTGAAAAGGTAAACGGGAAATTGTATTTACTCTAGAAGAAGAATTAGGAAGAAAATGCCTAGAAATGTCCAATGAGCTCAGTTTTGTCCTGTAATGAATTCTGTCACAGAGAACAAAAAGTCTCATGGACAGGATCGTAGAACAATTGCCAGCGCTTCAGAGAAATTATGGAGAATGGGAGATGTGCCAAAGGACTAGGAATGGGAAAATGTCCCAATTTCCAATTGGAAGAAACAATTCTGTCAACAACAAACTGATAATTTAACATCGTTCTGCGGTTGAATTCTTGAATGAATTGGATGGTTGTTGTCCTTCGTCTTCGAAGAGGACCAAAAAGGCATCACCATGATAAAGTGAAATTTCAGTGTGTCCAACTGTGGCTGATCAGACCAACATGAGCTCGGAATGCTCTACCACAGGTTGGGCACAGATAGTCTGTGTGAATATGGGGGATGTCTTTTGATTCGTGCGTAAATTGTATGTAAGTGAGGCAGAGTTGCACGAAGTCATCAGCCTCACTCTCTCCTCCAGAATCATCATAGTCCAATGGAAGGAAAGAGTCAAGATGACTGGCGATGGCTCAGGATGTAGTGATGACCTTGGCATCTTCGGTGTCTAATCAAGTTCTAAGTGCTTCACATCACCTGCTTCATCCATCTTCATGATTGTTGGAACAAATTGTTTTCATTCCCCCAGAGGAAGTCTTCACATGCTTAGGGTAGACACCCCCGGTAACTTACCAATGGGTTTGAGAATCCTTGGTTACCCTCAACCCGGTTTGGCCCATCTGCCGAAATGGTTTACCAGGGCATGGCCACTGTGCATGCTGCAGCTTCTTGGAACCACAGGTGAGAGTTAGGTGGAACAGGTGGACACCAAAGGTAGAAAGAGCCCTGGAAAGGGCTCGGCAGCCATCACACCAAAGGTACTGGTACTGCTACTGGTCCTCCCTGAACACAGATGAGCACCTTATCAAAGAGTAACTGGAAACCCTACAGCAGCTCCCTACAAGCAAACCACATCAAACTCAGCTCATTTTCGTTTTTAGCAAGTTTAGTAAGCTGTTAAATTAAGATGATCACTTTGTGATTTCCTGACTATTGGGTTCTCCATTCCATGGGTGCAGATCTCTGCTTTTCTGTCTTTCCCTCCCTCTCCCACTTTCATTCTTTCTGTATCCATCTCTGTCTACATTTAGATACAGACAGAGATAGTTATATGTGCATACATCCACTCATACTCACTTCATATGGACAATGAACAAAAGAAGGGAGCAGCTGAGTTTGCATTTGGGAATTGGATGGCATTCTCCATGGCCATGAGATTCTCCAGAAACTGCAGACTGACTATGTGACTCTGGGCAATACATGGAACTTCCCAGTGCTTCCACACAAGTCCTTAGGATGGTAAAATGGAGAGCAGATGTCAGCTTGTGTTGGTAAAGAGACTTTCTTCTTTGGGATTTCCCCTAGACCAATGAAAGCACATGTCTAGTCTAAAAGGGGGGGGGGGGGCAACAACGAGAGTGAAAGTGCTTTCCGTTGATCCTTGCACACTCACAGGCTACATCAGCAATCTAGTTCTACTTGCCCAGAATTCCTTCAGCCCTTTCTATGGGATCAGCCAGGTAAATTGGCACCAGATGGATCACAGCAGCTGCATGTGTCATAGACTAAAAAACAGTAGAAAACATGGCGCCATCTTTCCATGGACTGTCTTGTAGTAAGACTTCACAGGTTTCTGACTTGCCATTCCTGGAATATGAGAGTAAAGTAGAGAACAAGACAGGCCAGACAGGTCTTACCCACAGTGATGGAGGCAATGATGATGTGAGGATACTTATATAGAGATGTTAAAGTTTGAAAAAAATCTTTCATTAAACAATGCATGACACATAGTAGGTGCTTAATAAATGTGCACCCATTGACTGTAAGGTAGATATTACAATTCTCTTTTCACAGTCAACCAACAAACATTTATTGCATACCTACTATGTGTCAGATGCCATGTTAAATACTGGGGAAAGGAAGAAAAGAGGAAAAAAGTCTTGAGAATCTCCCAGTCTGGGTTACCATCTCAGTCTTGAGATGGCAGCGGCTCTGGACAGTTTCTGTTTCCAGTCCCTCCCTACTCTAATCCATCAGCTGCTTTAGGGATCTTGCTAAAGCCTGAGTCTGACCACAGCACCCTCCTCCCTCCACTCTATGAACTGCTTACAATGCAAGTCTGAGATCAAATACAAGACTCCATTCACTTTGAAAGCCCATCACCACCTGCCCCTCCCAATCTCCAGGACCTCTTACACTGTACTTCCTTCCAGATACTCTTTGGCCTTCCTTCCTTCCTTCCTTCCTTCCTTCCTTCCTTCCTTCCTTCCTTCCTTCCTTCCTTCCTTCCTTCCTTCCTTCCTTCCTTTCTTTCTTTCTATTTTTCTTTCTTTCCTCCTTCCTTCCTTCCTTCCTTTCTTCCTTCCTTCCTTCCTTCCTTCCTTCCTTCCTTCCTTCCTTCCTTCCTCCCTCCCTCCCTCCCTCCCTTCCTTCTTTCCTTCCTTCCTTCCTTCCTTCCTTCCTTCCTTCCTTCCTTCCTTCCTTTCTTTCTTTTTTCCTTCTTTCTTTCTTTCTTTCTTTCTTTCTTTCTTTCTTTCTTTCTTTCTTTCTTTCTTTCTTCTTTCTTTCTTTTTTCCTTTCTTTCTTTCTGTTTATTTAATTTTTAAGTTATGGAAAAAACAAGCATTTCCATAACACAGCATAATAAAAAAGATGATTGCCCATGAAACTGCAAATCTGCTATGTACATCTCGCTCTTCCTTTTAAATGCACAGTAAAGTTATCAAGGCAATTTCTTTTTCCCCTTTTTCCTTCCCACGCCCCCACCCCAGAGACAGCTGCCATTCCTGCTGCTTCTCGCCCTTCACAGTGCACCACCTGGCCCCGCTTCGTACCTTTCCGGCTTCCTCGATGACTCAGGTCAAACCCACTTTCAGGGAGGGGGCTTTGCTCCCTGCCCCCACCCTCGTTGCTGATGACTTTCCTCTGAGATTAACTGTCATATACAATGTGTGTAGATGTGTGTATGCATGTTTACATATATATATACACATACACACTCACACGCATACATATGTGTGTGTATGTACCCCCTAAGAACGTGAACTCCTTGAAGTCAGGGACTGTGCTAGTGGCCTGTTTTTGCATTCTCAGTGCTTGGCAGAGTTCTGGGAATATCTAAGTGCTCAATAATTATTGTCATTAAACTGTGGCTCTGGCCCAGCAATACCATTACTAGGTCTGTGCCCAAAAAGATGAGAGAAAGAGGAAAGAACCCCAACGGACAAAACCATGGATAGCAACTCTTTCTGTCGTAGCAAAGGACTGGAACGTGCAGGGGTGTCCAGCCATGGAATAAGGTCAAGAGAAATTAATGTATATTATTATGGTACTATAATGGAATGTCATTAAGTGAAGATAAAAGAAAATATTTCAGCAAAATCTGGAAAGATTTGCATGAAGTGAGGCCAAGTGACATGAGCAAAGGAGCACAATTCTGTGACAGTAACACTCAGAAACAACAGACTCTGAAAGTCTTAAGAGCTCTGATCAGCCACCAGCTCCAGAGGCCTGATGCTGAAGTGTGGTCCCCTCATCCAGACAGAGAGATGACAACTTCAAGGTGCGGAGTGCGTTTATCCTTCGTTGCCAAAGAAGACCATGCCATCAGAGACTTTATGACATGACTTGTACTTGACTTTGTTCTGAGTGAGGGAGGGCCGTGCAGGTCACCAGCCTCACTTCTCCTCCAGAGCCATCTGGATCCAGTGACCAGATATTCATCAGGATGACTGGAGATGACCCAGGATGAGGCAATTGGGGTTAAGTGACTTGCCCAAGGTCACACAGCTAGTGAGTGTCAAGTGTCTGAGGTGAGATTTGAACTCAGGTCTTCCTGATTCCTGCATTGGTGCTCTATCCACTGTACCACCTAGCTGCCCCATAAGGTGCTGAAGCAGAAAATATGTGTATGGATGCATGCACTATGTACATACATATTCATACATATCATATATGTGTGTATATATGTGTCTCTCTGTATATATGTAAATTTTATATATATATGTATCACTATACATAGAAAGTAATTAGACTAACAGACTCCATATCATACCCCAGGAGATTTCTATAAATGAGCAAATCCATTCAATTTCTTACATTTCAAGAGAGGCCTGAGAGAAAGAGTTCCAAGCAAACCCTGGAACAGGAAATTCTGGGATGTTTGAGGGACAGAACAGAACCTCAGGATCACCCCTTCCCTTTGATCAGAGGATGATCTTACCTTCCTCAGTGACTGGAACTCTTCCTTGGCATCTTCATAGACCCCCCACAGCAATAGTGACTGGTGGTCAGCAATGTCTGCACCTGGAGTTGAAGGCAAACTGGACCTGATGCAAGACAGAGACTCCAGGACATTCCAAGGAGCTCACCAGGAAGCCTTCCTGTGCTTACACAGAGGATCATGAGCATCCACAGAGGGCAGAGAAAGGCTCTTGGCAAAGAGACTTCAGACTCTCCATGACCCACTGTAACCCATGCCTGCCAAGATCAAGCCCACTTTCTCATGGCTCTGTATATGTTCTAGGAAAAGGTTGCCATGGGTCATGTGCAAGTTGTTCTTACTAGGTCACCTTCACAAATCCGCTTTCAAAACCTAAAGAGATCTAGTTAATTTGTTTGCATCCATTGGTGATCATTAGAGGAATCCCTCTGGTGGCAGCTTATGAGCTAGAGCAAAAGAAAGATCTCCTCCTCCCAATCCCTCAAGGTTTATCTGAGAGGATGATAGTTGTCAAGATGTGTCAGGGGTTGGTGAACTAAGTGCCTCAGGGTTGAAATACCACTTTTCTTTGTATGGCCCTGTATTTTAGATATAGTGTTATTATATTCTAAAATGCAAAAGTCATTCTTAACTCTAAGGCTGTGTAAAGACATGTGGGCTGGATTTGGCCTTGCTGCCATTGTTTGCTGACTGTGGAGATCAGGCCTGACTCTTGGGTTGGGAGAGGAGCCTTAGATACTTAGTGCAGGATTGATGCTGCCTTCCCAAGTCTTTGAAGTCCCTAGAAAGGTCCAGATCAATGTTACAGATTGATTCATAAGACTGATGCTTGACCAGCTCTTCCTGGTTTGGTCACTGCCTGTGGAGGCTGTCCTTCCAAAATGTTTCCATCCAATTGCTTCACTTGGGATCCTCTAGGTAAGAGATGATATGGTATGGGTTTGAAGACTTAGAGAGAAACTCTGAGAAGCACTGGATACTTTGCTTGGAAAGCTTCCTTATGGCCACAGATATCTTTGTGACATTACATCTTGAAATTTAGGAAAACGGTGCTACTGTCAGAGGGCTAATAATTATCAAACACCAAAGGAAAGAAATGCTGCTTGTTAAGTGCAGTAATAATTCCTGTGAGTAGAAACTTCAGAACTGCTTGTCCGTCCTTGTGGGAGCTGTCTTCCCTGGGA
Organism: Notamacropus eugenii; assembly: GCF_028372415.1. Taxonomy (NCBI): domain Eukaryota; kingdom Metazoa; phylum Chordata; class Mammalia; order Diprotodontia; family Macropodidae; genus Notamacropus; species Notamacropus eugenii. The sequence goes on from NC_092873.1 coordinate 536,266,759, forward strand.
TTGGCCATTTTGTAAAAGGTTGCTACAATCACTTCTGATAAATGTTAGCTTGTGAAGAAAGGCGTGCCTTTGCTAGAGGAGCTGCAACCTGAGTCGAGATGGCAATGGTGGGTAGAAAGTTTCTCAATTGTAATAGTGGGATAATGACAGCACTTTTACCTCACGGGGTTGTGGGGACCAAATGAGATACTATTTGTAAAGCCCTTGGCACACAGTAGGTACTCAACAAATGCTTGTTCCCTTCCCTTTCCTCATGGGTTTATGGCAAACTGTAGAAATCCTCTACTTAAATTCCCTCATTTTATAGATGTGGAAACTGAGGCCCAGAGAAGTTATGTGACCTGCTCAACACATACAGGAAAGAAGTAGCAGATCCAGGATTCCACCTCAGGTTCTCTATCTCAAAGCCAGGGTTCATCCAGCTGGATCCCGATATCTTTCTACCTCACAAGCCTATGGAGAGACTGCAGTGAGAGAGCTGAGTTCCCATTTGTAGGAATAACGCATCTCGTGAGGGAGCTGTATGCATAATTCAAAGTGATAATCATATAAAACATGGTCATTGATTTCCAAGCCAATGGAAATGTGTTGCTGTTGAATCCTTTCAGTCTCATTCAGTCCTTTGTGACTCCATTTGGCGTTTTCTTGGCAACAATACTAGAGTAGTTTGCCATTTCCTTCTCCAGCACATTTTACAGATGAGGAAACTGAGGTAAACAGGGTAGAGTGACCTGCTCAGCTTCACACAGTCAGTGTCTGAGATGAAATTTGAACTCAGATCTTCGTGACTCAAGGCCTGGTACTTTATCCACTGCTCCACCTGCCTGCAGTGGGAATTCAAATAATGCGACCACATCTAGAAGTTCTTTATTCACACTAAGCAGGACCAAGTTGTGACGTGTATCAAGTGCTTTAGAAACCAAAAAGCTGCACATAAACATCTATTGTTGTGGGTGTTGTTGAAGCTATATTCTTAAGGGAAGGAACTCAGGGAAAGTAGGGTCAGCTGTTCTGGGCTCTGGGCATTCTATCCATACAGGGAGAAGATGTATGGAGAAAAGAAGAGCAAGGATCAGGGCTTGGGAAATGCCTTCATTAGACGATAAGATTAGCCAGCACGGTCCAGAGTCGCAGAATCCTGAGAGGTCAGGCCTTCAAGAAGGATACTCTGGAGTTCTCTGGAGTTAAATTTTACAGGGCAATGGAGAGAGAGGGGAAATGGAGAATGGCTGGGGATGAGTGATAAGGAGATTATTAATGAGTGTGGAGAGAGCAGTTGAGTGATGGGGATGGAAACCAGGTTGTAAGTGTGTATTGGGAGTGGGTGGAATGGGAAAGGAAATAGTGTCAATGATTTCTCCCTGGAGGTCTGGCAGAGAAATACCATAGAGAAATGAGAGCTAGAGGGTGGAGCTGGATTGCCAAACACCAGAGGAATGAAGAGGAATTTATTCATGTTCTAATTTTTAATCTATCCTATCCATCAGGAGTGTCAAACTCAAATAAAAATAAGGCCACTAATCTGTACAGAAGGATCCCTGAGGCCCACAGATTGTCAGTTTTAAAATGTAATGTTCTCTGTTATATTGTACTTTTATTTTATTTTGCTAAATATTTCCAAATTACATTTTAATCTGATTCCAGCTATACTTGGGAATGTTGTGGGCCTCATGCGGTAAGCATCCTGTATATTTTATCCTGTAATGTATATTATAAAATATATTAGAAATAGAAATAAAAGGGATGGTATAAATATGAAATGGATAATACTTTCAGAATAATATATTTTATCACTAATGTCATTATAAAACCTGTTTTTCTCTGACTAAAGGCAGCAATATTTTGATTGGGAGCAATGAAATTGAATATATGTCATTATTTTTGAAAATCTTGATTTATGATGGAGCCCAGATGGCAGAGAGAAGCCAGGAAGTTGCCTGAGCTCTCCTCATTTACCCTTGGAAACAACATTGAATCAAGCCCCTAAACAGATTCTGGAGCCACAGAACCTACAAAAAGACAGAGAGAAACAATTTTTCATCTTAAGATAACTTACAATGACCTCAGGAAATGTCTGTCTCACTTGGTTAAAAAGGGAACACAGCCCAGCACAGATGGTGTCCAGGCAAAAGCCAGTGAGAGGCTATTAGTCACAGCATAGATCAGCAACCAAGGCCCCTTCTTCCTAGTTCAGCAGGCCAGCATTAAAGTCTCCAGCCTCAGCACAGCAGGCAATTTGTGAGCCTTACAACCCTGGCACAACTGGCATGAACAGGCCAGGCCACCCTTGGTGCAGTGGTCAAATAAAAAGCAGCTAAAGCCCCAGAATGAGAAGCTTGGAATATTGTCACCTTTGCCCCAGGAGTGGAGCTTAACTTTCTAAGTCATGAAACAGGCTGAAAATGAGTAAGAAGCAAAGAACCCTGACCACAGAAGCTACTATGGTAAAGGAGAAGATTGAAACAGGACAACAATGTTACATGGCCTGTATGTAAAGCCTAAGGGAAATGTGGACTGGTCTCAAGCCCAAAAAGTCCTCTTGGAGGTGTTCAAAAAGGATTTTAAAAATCAAGAGAGGCAGAAGAAAAATTTGGCAAAGGAATGGGAGCTATGAAAGAGAATTATGAAAAAAGAGTCAACAGCTTGGAAAAGGAAGCAACTGACTGAAGAAAACAACTCCTTTAAAAGTAGAATTGACCAAATAGAAAAAGTCATAAAAAGTTACTGAAGAAAATAATAATTCCTTAAAGATTAGAATTGGACAAGAGGAAGCTAATGAGTCTATAAGACATGAGGAATCAAACAAACAAAATCAAAAGAATGGAAAATATAGAAGAAAATGTAAAATATTCATTGGAAAAACAACTGATGTGGAAAATAGATTCAGGAGACATAACTTAAGAATTGTTGGACTACCTGAAGTCATGGTCAAAAAGAACCTGGGCAGCATCTTTCAAGAAATTATCAAGGAAAACTAATCTGATATCCTAGAACCAGAGCAAAAAAATAATCATTGAAAGAATTTACTAATCATCTACTGAAAGATCCTAAAATGAAAAATCCAAGGAATATTGTAACCAAATTCTGAAGATACTGCAAGCAGCCAGAAAGAAATAATTCAATTAACAAGGAGCCACAGTCAGGATTACACAGGATTTGGCAGCTTCTACATTAAAAGGACTGAAGGCCTTGGAATAGGATACTCCATAAAGCAAAGGAGCTTAGATTACAACCAAGAATCAGCAAAACTGAGCATAATCTTTTAGGGGAAAAGATGGATATTCAATGAAATAGGGTACTTTCAAACTTTCCTGTTGAAAAGACCAGAACTGAACAGAAAATTTGATCTTCAAATACAAGACTCAAGAGAAGCATAAATAGGTAAACAGGAAAGAAAAACAATGAGTTATTCAATAAGATTTAAACTGTTTTCCTTACACAAGAAGATGATACTTGTAACTCTTGAATATTGTATCTCTGTTAGGGCAATTAGAAGGAGTATACATAGACAGAGGTTATGGGTATAAATTGACTTTGACAGGATGATATGAAAATAATTAATGAATTAAAAAAAAAGGATTGTACTGGGAGAAGAAGAAAGGGGGAGACAGAATATGGTAAATTACATCACATGAAGAAGTGCAAAAGACTACAGTAGAAGGAAAGGGAGAGGTAAAAGAAGGGAGAGGTGACCATTTGGCCCTTGCTCTAATCAGATTTGGCTCAAGGAAGGAATAGCATACATCCTCAGTTGGGTAAAGAAATCTCTTACCCAATGAGGAAGTAGGAGGGGAAAGGGGAAAGAAAAGGGAAAACAGGGGTTGATAAAAGAGAGGGCAGATTGATGGAGGTGATGGTCAGAAGAAAATCTTGGTTTATGACAAAGATCTGGTCCTCAGGTCAGGTTAGTTCAATAATCTGTTTCAACACACCTCAAAAAGATATGGAGTCCACTGAAATATTGGAATATTGGCTATCTTTACTAAATTGATACTCCTTGAAATCCAGGCACCAATTACACAAAGGTTTATTGTTGTTAATAATAGTAGAAATTTAGCCAGTAAATTTCCATTTTCAACCTAATATTAATCAGTTATTCTTACTAGAAAATCAGAAGGTACCAAATATTTTTATTTTTTACAAATGAGCTTAAATCCCCTGCAAGTGTTCATTTCGAAGATTTTTATACAGATAAAAGATGGTTTCCTAGCTTTGTAAGTGTGTAGAGATGAGTTTTTATAGCCCGTGTACATTGTTTTTGGCAACAAAAGCTTCACTTTCCATATCTTGCTTATCATTATGGCTTTCCACCATCACTCTAAGCTTAGGGTGAGATTTATTGTTAATGATAGTGACTATAAATCCAAGTTGAGGGTGCCTGACTTGTTTCATATTGGTTTAGTTCATTGTGGTTTTTTCCTTCAAAATGAGGCTGTAAAAGAACTCATATGAGTAAGAAAGTATTAACCTCAGCAGTTCTTTTTCTTTTCATGAGCTCGTATTTTTGGCATCATCTTCTGTCTGAGATTTCTTTGCAAGACTTTTTAAACTGATTGTCCATTTTGTGAGGATCACTTTTGTTAAAAGTAGAGAATGCAGTCAGTAAATCCTTGTAACTGAATATACATAAACAATAATACACTGAAATATGCTGAAAGCAAAGTAACAGGCAAGGTCCCTCCTCCTGTTCCCTTCCAGCCACCTGCATGATACCTCAAGTACCATATATGACAAGGCTGGTTGACATATAGTCAATATTAATCCAGATATTAAATATCAGTAAAGCTTCATTTTTTTAATTTTGATAAAAGTGAATATAAATGGAAACCCTAATGGTTTATTCTCACAGTGGAGTACCTTATTCACTCCCCAAGAGTGTGTCCACAGCACTTTGGCAGCTACGGACTTAGAAAACAGGAGTCTGAGTGTTTGTTCTTGACCAATGCTTCTACAGCCTAGGAGTTTTGAGATTATTTCAAAGTACTGTATAGGGGATCAGGGAAATCTTGGCAGTGGGATGATCCTTATTCTTGTTATTAGGAAAAGCTACAGGAGGGAAAACTCATTTTAGGATTTCCCACTCCTCCTTTCACAATCTGGTTTTTCTCTCAGAAGCCACCTCCCTGCCCCCATGGCCCATGTGCCTTGTACCCTCATAATGTGGTCCTAATGGCCCATGTCTCTGGACCATTCTAGATTTCACCTCAATATCCATCAAAACTGGCCTGTTCTCTGTCTCTTCTTTCAAGGTCCTTTTCTACAAGGTCATGCTCCCTAAACTGTTCAATTAGCCTGGTTGCTAATGTGTTAGCCCTACCTAGTAGAATGTGTACAAAATGGTATCCATTTGCTATATATTTTTATGTTTTATATATATATATATAATATTATTTTATATATCCATATACAATATATCTGAACCCAAAATATTAATCAGCGGTTGGAAATTCAGTCAGCTAAGCTGAGCATGGCTAAAGGCTTTTTTTTTAATGGCCCAGGGATATCTTTCCCTTGTTCTCAAACGTAACTCAGAAAGATCTGACTGCTCTACCAGTAAAGAACTGGTGTTACTTTTCTCGGTTAACTGCACAGTATTCCTCCACAAGGTCCACCGGAAGACATCATAGAATCCTCAGAGTACTTCCCAGGATCAGGAGACTTTAGAACTGTGGTCAGAAGAGGTCTCAAGGTCGTTAAGTCTGACAGATGAGGATAGAGGTTAAAGGAGTTCAAATGACTTGCTGAGGGTCACACAGGTAGTATCAGAGGCAAGATTTGAACCTAGTCCTCTGACAACCAAGCCATGCTTGCTTGTTTCCCTGTGAATATTCGTCTGTAGGTGACTTATATACAACCACAAACAGTTATTATGCAGAGCACTTACAGAGCACTGTTCCAGGCACTGAGAGAAAGTGTAGACATGTTATGGCCCCTGTATCTTACATTTTAGCAGGGATGTGGCCCCGAAGCTTCTGACCACATAAACACGTATCATTCAGGCTACCAGCATAGTTTGTCTCTAAGGTTTTGTGCTGAATTTTCATGGACTGTGGTAATTAGGAGCTCTGCGTGCATTTCAGAAGGAAGCCTGGGGGGCCAGCCAGGCCTCAGATCCAGATCTACCCAGAGCCTTCACTTTGTACAAACACCAGATTGCTACGAGTCATGTTCCGGAATGGCCAGGAGATGTATTACCTTTATTAACTCTAATTAGTGATTGTTTTCTTTAGTAAGAGTCAGGGAGCTTGCACTGAGTACTTCTGGTCACATCTGTGGCTTCAGAATTCAGCAATACCAGCTTGGGTTTCAGAAAACTGGTGGTGGAAATCCCCCCTATCTTTGTCCTAAAAAATCGATGGAACTCTGCGGTTGGGCAAATGACCGCCTACCTAAGAAGGAAATAGGGACCCAACAGGAAACACGGTGTGGCTAAAGCAACAAGTGAGGGCTCATCCCACATTTACCCAGGTGTTCTCCAGTGGCTGTCGTTTCTCCAGAGGTGTTCAAGGAAACACCATTTCATCCCCTGCTGGATATTCTAGATTTTCGAGACTATGATGTGGCAAGGGGCGGGAGAAAGATTGGATTCCTTTAGAGATTCCTTTCTATTTTGTTTGTTTTTAATTGGAGCCTTATCTTCTTGCTCCTTTCCTTCTTTTCCTCTGTCCTTCCTTCCTTTCTCTCTCTTTTTTCTGTTTTGAAACCACTGCATTAATTTAAATGTAGTAGTATCGCAGAGTACTCACATTGGAAGGAAAGTTACACCTTTGGCATTGTGAATAAAATCCATTATTACTTTGAACTTCTATGATTTTAGCCAGACTATGAAGGTCATATGGTGTAAAATATTTAAAAGTCTAAAATTCTCACTTGCCTCCCTCTGCCTCTGAATTCCTGCTCAGGAGCCACTTGTACTTGAAGCCTTCCCTCCCTCCCCTTCTTCACCCACCATGTTCTCTCACTTTTGAAAAGATTTTGAAATACTTCATGTATGTTTTATACTTCCTTGTCTATGCACATGTTGTATTTCCTTCATAGAGTGGAGGTTTCCTGAAGACAGTCCCATTTAAATGTTCATTTTTGTGTCTGAAGCACAATGTTTTGCACAGAATTGGAGTTTATTTGAATTGAATTTATCTGAATTGAATGAAATTAAATTGAATGTGGAAAAGAGGGAAGCTCTACTATTTCCCCCCCCCCCCCCAATCTATCACCTATCGACACTTCATAGAATACAGAACTTCAGAGCCGGACCAGCTTTCAGAGGCAATCCGCTTCAAATTGTACCTGTTTCTTCTTATCCAACAAATGGACATCTAGCCCCCAAGTCTCAGCTCCAGCTCCACCTTCCGTAAGGAGCCAGACTTTGTCCGGGTGATCTCCTTCCTTCTGGGGTGATCTCCAACACTGGCTGTGCTAGCTTACATGGACATGGTGGTGTGTATGTTAGCCATCCCCACTAGGGTCCCACTGGGTGATGCCTCAGGGATTGTCTTTGCCTTTCTTTGTATCCCCATCACTCAGCACATAATAGGCATTAAATAAATGCTTGTCCATTTGTTGACATCCAATGAGGGGTAGCCTACTTACCCCCATATGCATACCTATACATACACACACAAATGTGCACACACATGTATACACACAGATGTCATACATACAATGCCCTTAGGGCACATAAAGACCCTGATTGTGAATTCATTACTTTAATTGCGCTCTTCCCATACAAATCACAGACATTGGACAACGGTTTCTCCCAGCCCCTGGAGGATGGAAATGAAACACGCCCTTTTCTGACTGACCGTAAGAGACAGAAAGCACAAGGAGAACATTGCCTATGAAACCTTATTTTGCTCCTTCAAGTCTGTGACTTCAGGATAAGCGATTGATTTGGTTTTAAAAGCTCCAGGTGGCTACGTTTACTGGACAGGAAGCTGGATTTGGATTTGGGAAACCCTGGATTCAAATCCTTTTCTCAGTGCTTACTAACAATGTTACATGAGCAAATCATGCCACCTCTCTGAGCCTCAGTTTCCTCATTTGTAAAATGGAGAGATCGAACCTGATCCTTCAGTCTCTTCTAAATCTGTGATCCTTTGAGCTGAGCCCCCGAGAACTCTGCAGATCTCACATGTGGGCTGAAATCTGCCACCATGCAAATCGCAGACCCTTGTGGTTAAGGCGGCATGGGAGATTTCTTTCCTCTGCACTGAATTATTTCCAAGCGGAGTGGGTTATTTGTATCTTTCTTGAAGTCAGGAATTGCACAGAAATGGAAAATCAAAGTTGTCCCTTCACACAGGGTTGCTCTCCGTGACTCTGCCAGTAAAAACACGGTGCACCTACATCTTCACAATCCAGAGTTCTGTGACATCTGAACCCTTACCTCCCACTGCTCAATGTTGGAGAGAAGGCTCTCTAAACGCTTAGGAAGTGGGGTTGATTCTCCCACTTTCTGCAGGCCACGATCTTGGGCTAAGAGTGGGTCCTATGGGTGAGAGGGAAAGGAGGACGGAATCACAAAGGGTTGATTTCCAATTCTCGTGATAAATTAAACCAACCACTTTCTGATTTCCAACCTGCCATAAATGAGCTAACCCGCTCCACGGGGATAAAACACTTTAAAAGCTTAGAATTCCTACAGAGTGCTTTGATTATTTTATACAAACTAAACTCAAACAGCAAGAAATTTCACAAGGGAAATTCTTGTGTGGTTTAAGGCCACATAATCTGGTTTGAGCCCTTGTCTTTGCCTTGAGTTAAAGCTGTGCTCGTTAAACTTGAAACAATAAATACAGACCCTAGCGTTTTTGGGTAGAATTCAGTTCAGGGCTTTGGAGAGCTCACTGGTCCGAGGGTGCACCCAAACTTACCCAGGGACAGGGAACATGCAGGTGAGGGAGGCAGGCAGGGCCAGGGCTGGGGGCGCACAGTGGGGACCATTTTCATTTGTCCTTGGTGCTCTCTGCCTCTGTCTGTCTCTCATTTTCATTCTCTTTGGCTGTTTCTCTCTGTGTGCGTCTGTCTCTGTATCTTCATCTCTGTCTTTGTCTCTGTCTCTCTATCTCTCTATTTCTGTGTGTCTTTTCTCTCTCTGCCCTCCTCTCTTTGCTAGATCTGGTCACCCCTGACGTACTTGAATTATTATTTAAACTAGAACCTGCCCACCCCCCTGGGATGGGAGCTCAGCAACGAAAGGCAGCTCAGTGCCTTGAGTCACCTCTTGTCCCGGCTGTCACAATCCCTGGGTTCAAACTAATCACTGAGTGCCTGTGAAATGTAGTCATATCAGTCTGGGCCTCAGTTTCCCAGAATATCTTGGGCTCGAGGTCTTGCTGGCGCTTTCCAGCTCTTCTCTACATCAATGGTCTAGCTCACAGAGCCCTGGGACTGGATCTGCTGGAAATTCCTCAGTAGAACTTTGGACATGAGGGTTGAGTTCAAATTCAGCCTCTGCCTCTTGCTACATGAATGAATTTGGTCAAGTTCCTTACCTTCTACAAGCCTCAGTCTCCTCATTTGTAAAATGAGGGAATTTCCTTCCAGTTCAGAATCTGAGATGATGTCACAGGAACATTTCTCTGCTGAGATAAATCAGAACCTTGTCTGTGACTTATAGGCTTTCAGACCTCATATAGGCTCTGGGTCAGGACAGGCCTTGGACCTGGGTCTGCCTGACTCTGGGGCAGCTCTCGAAGCTCAAGGCAATGATCAATCAGGACTCCCAATGACTAAAGACCAACAGTGCTACCCACCTCATGACATGGGCTTGACAGACCCCAGCTGCAGAAGGAGGTCCATAGTTTGGGACAGGGCTAACATGGGAACTGAGGCAGCTCAGTTCTGCCATAGTGTACAGAATACTGGGCCTGGAGTCAGGAAGACCTGAATTCAACTCTGGCCTCAGATACTTATAGCTGTGTGACCCTGAGCAAGTCACTTTACCCTGTTTGACTCGGTTTCCTCATCTGTAAAATGAGCTGGAGAAGGAAATGGTAAACCACTCTAGCATCTCTACCAAGGAAACCCCAGTGGACTCACAAAGACTCAGACACAAGCAAAGGGACCAAACAGGAACACAGGAATTTATTACAAGTATTTTGTCTTTCTTTTTGAGTGGGCACAGGAGTGCAGAGGTGAGAGAAAAGAAATGCTTGCTAATTACTAAAAAAGTTTAATTAAGAAATCATTCTTATCCAACTGGACCTAAAAATATCAAAAAGACAGCACAGGATGAGATGGATGTATTTGGCAGACAAGTTTTCTGCAAATTCAATTGAAATGGAGAGGGATTTTACAGAGAAAGAAGAGGGAGAAGATGGGAAACAGGAAAGAGTCCATTATTTTATATTATATTAATGTTACATGTTATTATTTTATTTTAAACTGGCTTTGCTGTTTTAAATCTAAAAGGACACTTTTTTTCTGACATCCCTGTGCACTTGATTAAGTGGAAGGAGAGTGGTCAGAAATCAGACTAACCTAAGGCTAGGAGACACATCAGAGATCTCAGAAAGTACAAAGTAGGAACAAGTGGGGAGGGGGGAGGGAGGCTGAGGATCACGGAGGAAGCACAAACATCCTTTAGATAATGACAGTTCATCCTGGGACAGGAGCTTTCACTCAGGGTCTTTCCAAAATGTCTTTAGAATGCATGACTCACTCAAATACAAAGTCATCATCTGGACAGGAAAGGGGGAGGGGGGCCTGGAACAGGGGGATTCCAAAAAAGTTTTCAAATTATAATTCCAAAGCACCAGCAGCAAAGGTTTCTTTTAATTGGACCCCTTGAAAATCACTGGTGCAGGCCCTGGACCAGCCATTTACATCTATTTGGAGATAACAAAATATTATTACATGTGAATACTTTTCTTTTAAGGTTTGTCTCCCACTCTTAGTCAAGGATGTCATCACAGACAATGGGATTTTTGGAATGTCAGTTTCCCAAAGAGAAGACCATCATTCGACTCAAACACAAGTTATTTTCAAAGCTGGAAACTGAAAATGATTTCACTGTTAACTAGATGGGAAATGAAATCCCCCCTAATTGGCTTGGAAACATATATATTAGTTAAAGGCTAATCCCCAGCTGTCCAAATACTGAAGGGAGGAGTTGGAAGGAGCGTATTTGTACACAAGACAGAACTGGACTATGATGATCCCCTGGGTTGGAAAATTATAAGCCCCCCTTCATCCCCCTTCCCTACTGGCCATGGGGGTCTCTAAGCCTTCGCTGTAACACATGAGAACTGATATCACAAAATAGATACCTTCATACTGTGGACACTGGGGTGCATAATATATTCATGTATAAAAAAGCTGTATCAAAAATTCACTACTTAATAGTAGCCAAGAATTACATAGTGCTTTCTGTGTTCGGGGAATGTGCTAAGCACTTACACAGATTACTTCATTTGATCCTTACAACAAGCCTTGACGCAGGTACCAGTGCAGATGATTATTCCCATTTTATAGAAGGGGAAATGAAAGCAAACAGAGATGAAATGACTTATCCAGGTTTACATACCTAGTAAGTGTCAGAGGCTGGATTTGAATTCAGATTTTCCTCACTCCAAGCCTAGCACTCTATCCACTGCATCAGCTAGCTGCCTCTCTCCATATATCGCACCTTAGGAAGCTAACCACTTAGCCTGTGCCTAGTTTTGTCTCTAGCCTTAGGTCTGTGGTCCTAAATCTTACCCCCTGTAGCCTCCACGTTAACCAAAGCACCTCAAGTCATTCTCCCTCCCCTCAAGTCTTCCATGGCTATCTTGGGTTTATATGCATCTCCATGTCCATTTATGTATCCCCTTCCTCTTTCTCCAGGGCAGCATCTAGTTTACTTGTCTCTGTATCTCCAGCATGGAGCACAGTGTCTGGAACATAATAGGTTAGGAAAGCTTTTTGATTGATGAACTGATTGTATTCTCCTAAAGCACCCTCACCTCCTATGCCAGGCAGATTTTATCCCTTGACAAAATGCCTTTGCCCTTCCCCATTTACTCCAGTCTTGCCCCTCCCCCTTCACCTTCTGACCGTAGGTCATCGCATCCCTTTAGGCCAAACACTTGGTCTGTGCCATCTGATTCTACATTATGGAATATGCCACATGGACCATTTCTGTCGAGGGCAGAGCCATCCTTCAAGTCACCTGGATTCAGAGCCTCAAAGTGACTCTCCACTCTTCATTCTCTAATGCTTCTCATGCCTAGGTCATAGTCTGACTGAGTCTGTTCTTTCCATGCTATGAGATCTCTTCCATTTGTCCCCTTCTCAAAGGTCACCACCACTTTGTTTGAGCTCTTGGAACCTCTCACCCATTGCAGTGACCTCTAATTTGTCTTCTTGCCTCCAGTCTCTTCCCCTCTAATCCATCTTTCCCACAGCAGCCAAAATGATATTTGCAGCCATCCTTTTTTCTCCTGACTCTAGGACAAAACGTAGTACTTGACAGTCCAAGTCAAGAGCCCTCTGGCTACCGTCAGCTTCTTCAGGATTGTTGCACGTTGCTTTCTTTGATACACTGCGTCTTCTAGTCAGACTGACCTGTGTGCTGGTCCTTCTCTGTGCCTTTGAACCCGATGTCCCCCACCCCTGGGGTGAGCTACTCCTCAAGCCTCACGAGAAAAGCTCCCAGCTTCTTCCAAGACAGCTCTAGGGGCACAACCTGCCTGAGGGATTGGCAGACCCCAGCCAGCCCAGAGCTGCTCCAAGCCACCTTCAGAAATCACTGTGGTTCTGCTGTGGAAGCCTCTGGTATTTCCTCAGTTGTTTCCTCCTAGACCATAGGCTCCTGGACGGCAGGGACTATTTGGTTATTTTAATCTTTGCATCCTCAGCTCCAAAGACAGTGACCAATACATGTTGTATTTTAGCCATTTTTCAGTAATATCTGGCTCTTCATGACCCTGTTTATGGTTTTCTTGCAAAGATACTGAAGCGATTTGTCATTTTCTTCTCCAGCTCATTTTACAAATGAGGAAACGGAGGCAAACAGAGTTTAGTGACTTGCCCAGGGTCACACAGATAGTGTGCCTGAGGTCACATTTGAACTCAGGTCTTCTTGACTCTGGGCCTCCAATACACGGTAGACATACAAAAAATGCTTGTTATTAAACGACCAAATGAATTTTCCCAAAATCCCGCACTGCTTTGTATCACCGTGTAATTGCTTCCTATATTTGGTGTGTATCAGTCTTGTTTCTCTGATGATATTACGAATTCTTTCCCTGGAGAGCAATTTAAACAATGACAACAATTCTGAAAGAATAAACTGATGAATCCGTGCTGAACCAGGACTGCGGAGATCCTGTGATGAAGCATGCTGCCCTCCTCATGAACTCATGGTGAAGAGGGTGCACACGGGCTTGGACATGACCAGAGGGGGAGCTTGTTGGACATGGCCAGAGGGGGAGCTTGTTGGACATGACCATGTGTATTTTCCCCCAGTAGGTGAAGGAAGAAAAACAGGGAGGGGAGAGAGGGGAAATGCTTGGTATTTTTTTTTAAAGAATTTTTTTTGAAAATGAAATGATTACCAACTCTTTGAGGTCAGGAACATGCATGCTGCTTTGTGTGTGTGTGGGGGGGGGGAGTTAGCCACTCCCCTGAATCCACTGCCTTCCCTATTGTTTAGTTCTCATCTCCACATCTAGCTCAAATGGATAGCCAGAAAGTCTTTGTCAAATGCCTTGTTGAAATCTGCATAAACTATTTCTACACTTAGGTAGAACTTACACTTCATACACTTAAGGTACTCAAGGTACACTTAGATTCTCCCTTTTTGAGACTACCAGTCTGGGCGGTCATGAAGAGATTTGGATTCGTTCAGGGGTTAGACTAGATGAGCTCTGGGGGACCTTCCAACTCTGAGATTCGGGGACAATATTCCAGTAGCAGCTCAAAGATTTTAGACATACTGATTTCTGGAGCTTTAGAAGTTCAAGATCCCTATATTCATATGCATCCAGAAGAGTGAACAAATTCCCTTGAAGATGGGACAGAATGTAAGCTGCTTGCGTAAGTCTTGTAGGAAGGGAAGCACAAAGTGACCATTGAAAACCTCCATCATCATCTTGGACAAGTAATCTTCTGAGAGTGAGAGGAAATGATTAAGGCAACTGGAGACTCAACTAGCTGACCCTTGATTGGACTCTTTTTCCAGATGTCCTCAATGTCTGCCCTTGATTAACCTTTTCCAATTTTGCCCCTTAAAATTTCCTATGGGAATGATGGAATCCCTGAGCTGAAGTTCACCTCTTGGGATGAGACAGTACCAGGTCAAAGAACCCATCTTTAGGAAATCGAAATGAGGGAAGAAAGTGAAGGCAGAAAGGGAGAGAGAGAACTAGGGAAAAGGAGACTGACAAGAGAAAGGAAAAATGAAGAGTGACGTGGAGAACAGAAAAAAGAGAAGAGAGTAAAAAAAAGAAGAAAGGAGAAAATGATGAATAAAGAGGAGAAAAGAGAGTCTCTCAGGGTTCCCCCACTGATATCTGCTTGTTAGAAGCACAAAGTACAATCTTAAGTACTTATCTTAAGTATGCTCTTAGTACATCTTAAGTAGTGATAGACTATTTCTTTACTCCCCCTCACATGGAAAATAAATTTAATAGGCTTAAAAAAACACATAAAAATGAACAGAACTTAAAATTCTTGGAATGTAGAGCCCAGGCTCACAAGGAATCGAATGGAAATTTTGAATATTTAAGGACAACGAAGGCAGTATAGAGTAGTGGATAGCAAGCTGACCAAAGAGCCAGGAAGACCTGGGTTCAAGTTTCCCCTCTAACACCAAGTGACTGTGGGACCCTGAGGAGTTGCTTTACCTCCAGGTGCCTCCCAGGAAGCTCTCTAAGGCTAAAGAAATCACCAGGCAACTTTAAAAAAAAATCACTTTATTAGAAGCCTCATAGAATGGTGGATTTAGTCAGTCTTTCAGTCAAAAAGAACGTGTTTCACACCCTGCCTGTAACTCATGGTATCTGTGCAGCTCTATACAAGGCATTTAGCCCTCAGAGCCTGAGGCAGCTCTCCAATTTACTTAACAGGTGCATCCTCCTTGGCGGGAACGGGATTCTTTGAAGATCCCATTTGCTTTCATGGCTGCCGTATCTCACTGTGGACACATGGATTTTGTGGTCTGTGAAAATCTCGGAATGTGGGATTTGGAAGGGACAGTAGAAGTCTCTAGTTCAAAACATACAGAAAAAGAATTCCCACCTTAATAAACTGTCCTGCCTTTGCTCAAAGACCTCCAAGGAGGAAGAGTCTGTCCCTTCTCAAGGGGCAGCCCCTTCCACTCCGGGGCAGCTCTCAGTGTTAGGAAGGTTCTCCTGACTCCAAAGTCTCAATTGACTTCTTTGTAGCTGTCTCCCATTGCTCCTGGCTTGGGTGGCCAAGTTAAATCCCTTCTGCATATGGCAGTCCTTTAAATATTTGAGTACCGTTTCATGTGCCCCCTGAATCCATCAGCTATGTAGTTCATAATGCTTCTGTTCAAGTTTGGCCTTTGATCCATACTAGCTGTGTGATCACTGGAAATCAGCTTAAGCACTCTGAGTCCTAGCAGACAACACTCTGATGCTACAAGTTAAGAATAAGCTGTTGATCTGCATCAGTGGAGTGATTTTCTGGCAGTGTCAGTCACCTAGCCTTTATGAAGGAAGTCAGGGAAGCTGAGAGGCAGAGATGCAGAAGGAGAGAGTTCCAGGGGGGCACATGCAATGTGCCTAAAGTAAGGAAATGCTGCTGTCCATCCTTCAAATCCCTGATGACCAGAAGAGAAAGAATCCCACAATGCAGTGCTTCGCTCCCCAGGGCTCAGGCATCTCATGACCACACCAGGTTGTTCCCGAAGCTTTCAGACCCTGAAGAATTGTGTGCTTCTAGGTAATAATGAGATCAGCTTAATTGCATCATTAAGGTAGGAGAGACCTTGATCTCCCGCTGCCTGCAGAGGCTGATTGGAATTTTAAAATATTATTTTCACTTCATTCAACCCAAATTAAATAAACTCACCAAACCAGGTTTGCTGTAGGGTTTAGAGGTTAAAAATATACTGGTGCACAGAGTGTCA
The DNA here is from genome assembly GCF_028372415.1 of Notamacropus eugenii. Classification (NCBI taxonomy): domain Eukaryota; kingdom Metazoa; phylum Chordata; class Mammalia; order Diprotodontia; family Macropodidae; genus Notamacropus; species Notamacropus eugenii. The sequence goes on from NC_092873.1 coordinate 536,282,837, forward strand.
GAGAGGAGTTGTGTGGAGGCAGGGGAAAAGGAGGTGTTTCAGAACCCCATTATAATTACCTTCAGGGGAACACCTGATTAGCACACTTTAAACCATGGCCCTGCCAAGATCTCCCCTGAAATGGATTGTACTCACTTCTCAAGGGTTCCCTCCTTTTGTCAATGCCTCAAATAAAGGTACTTAATGTTATGTCGAGATCCCCCAATCATTAATTACCATGAATAATTTATAACCGATGAATGCTCTTAGCCATTTGTTTACATTGTTAGACATTATTTTTGAGGGCCATTTATGGTTTTCTCTGGCTTTCTCCACGTGGGGAAGGCAGGAAGCTGCCTTGCTCCTGACTGGCATTCCAAGTTGAATTCAAGAGGAAACAGCCTTAGAAATGGGTGAAGGCGGGAGAGCTGGATGATTTGAGGTTGTGCTGCCCCACCTCTCCCCCTCCAAGATCATAAGTTTTAGGCAAGTCCCAGTTTTGTGTCTGGGTAGAGAAGATTTCTTGCACATGTGAGGGAGATTTTCAGAAGCATCTCATAGTCTCCCTAATTAAAGGTCTACCAATGAATCTGAGGTTGGTCAGGGGTCGGTCTAGAAACACCAGAGGCCACCCACTAGGGAGAACCCAGCTGCACATGTTTGCATATGCACGTTTGCATGTTTGGATTTTTTTAAAAAGAAGCTTCCATCTTAGAAATATCACTTCAATAGCACTTAAGTTTTTTCTTAAATTTAATAAATATATATGCACATGCATGTTTGTACTGTATACATATGTGTATTGTACATGTATGTATAGGTGCATACATGCAAACATACCTTGACACAGTTAGGAAGACCTGGCCTTAAGTCAAGACCTGGGTTCAAGTTTTGCCTTTGACCCATCCTGGCTGTGTGAGTAGGAACAAGTCACTTAACTATTCAGTGTCCCCAAGATTTGCCAGTCTGGTCAGCACAAGTGGTTTCCTGGACCAGTGAAATCACCAATCTGAATTCCAATCCCACTTGCCCCCAACAAAATAGTCTTTTAATATAAAAATCTGTGTGCCCATATACATGCTGATAGGAGTCCATTCTACAAGTGTGAGGATTGTAATGAAAACCATTGCACTCTTGACCAGTGCAACTACTTTTGGCAAAGCTCTGTCCATCAAGGATGCTTCTAGTCAGTTCTGTGCTTCCAGAATGTCCCAGTGCCAATTCTAGCCACCCCTCCACGAGCCCTTTTACAGCCCTCCTTCACTCAAAACAAAGTCAAGCGCAAGTGATGTCATTTCTCTAATGGCATGGTCTTCTTCGGCAACAAAGGACGAACACACACACATTTCTCTCACGTTAGACAGTAAGCTCCCTCAGGGCAAGAGCAGTTTGTCTTTTTTGCTCCCAGATCTTGCATAGTACAGACTCAAGAACTATTTTCTTTCATTCGTTGTGCTTCCCTTTATCCCAGGGTAGGGAAATTTGTGGTATCATTGGTACAGGGAACTCTGGGGAAGGTACCTCTCTCTCCTCATGAAGACTGGCAAATTCCCTGCTCCTTGTTAGCCCTAGACAGCCCCAGGGTCACAGAGGCATCATGTGGCAGAGACAAGACTTTGTGGCTCCGTGGTACCCTTTCCTTCTAGCTTTTCATTACACTAGGCTAGCCTTCCTGTATGGGCATGGGCATACAAATGTGTGTAAGCATGTACACACATATGTGCAGACATGTCTGCGCATTTAGATGATGTCCCAAAAGTCCTAGTGCCAATTTAAGCTTAAGCAGTTTAAAAATTAATTGAGGTGTGTGTATGCGTGTGTGCGTGTGTGTGTGTGTGTGTGTGTGTATGTGTGTGTGTTAGTCTGTGGCCAGAATGGTGATTTCACAGTTCTGTAAGAGTCCTCTCAGCCTGGGCAAATTGACTGATTGCTCTGTGACTTGTAACCCTAGAGAGTGACCTGGGGGAACTGAGAGGTTCAGTCACTTGTCCAGGGTCACACAGCTTCTCTGTGTAAGAGGCATGATTTGAACCCAGACCTTTTCAGATTTCAGGTTAACCTTCTATCTATCATGTAATGCTCCTTAAAAAAATTCTATTTTCCCTAATAACATGTAAAAACTTTTTTTTTTAACATTTGTTGTTGTTTTTTTAAACTTTGAGTTCCAAATTCTATCCCTCCCTTCTCCTCCCCATTCCCTGAGATGGTAAGCAATCTGATACAGGTTATACATATGCAATCATGTAAAACATTTCCATATTAGTCATTTTGTAGAAGAAAGCTTAAAAAAGGAAAGAAGAAAGAGAGAAAAGAAAGAAGGAAGAGAGACACAGAGGGAGGGAGGGACAGAAAGAGGGAGGGAGAGAGAGAAAGAGAGAGAGAGAAAGGGGGGGGAGGGAGAGAGAGAGAGAGAGAGAGAGAGAGAGAGAGAGAGAGAGAGAGAGAGAGAGAGAGAGAGAGAGAGAAATAGTATGCTTTGGTGAGTTTTCAGATACCATCAGTCCTTCCTCTGGAAGCAGGTGGCATTTTTCATCCCTAGTCCTTTGCGGTTGTCTTGGATCACTCTTGCTAGACACACATACA